>NC_089845.1:51621601-51921601 GCF_035609145.1 Eleutherodactylus coqui | reverse complement strand
ATATTCCATAACAGGACACTGTGTGAAACGGTGCTGATAATAGTCAAGTGCTATTGATATTGTTCTTCCAGAATAATTTCCTATTGTACACAAAGTATTATCCTTAGGCTCCAGTTATCCACACTTAGCGATAGTTGCCTCTAAGTGAAAAGGTTTGTGTAACCATTATTGCTATACTATTATTATTTGTTTCTATTTCTGTTTATCAATAAATATTGTTACTCCGTCTGCTGCATCGTATCCTGCTTCACACCACCACCCACATCACTGAGACCTTTACCAATCGCTACGATGAATGGCCATCTGACATCTCTGCCCTATCAGCTATTTCGATCACTGCTCAGCGAGGGGTATGGGCTTCATAGAAAATCTATGGAATCTGTACACCACTCGCAATGACAGCCGAGCGGGCACAGCACTCAACCGAGTGAGTCAATCCTGCAGGTCCCGGCAACCATACCTCCACTGCCCAAAACTGATGCTAAAGTTTTTAAAAAGTTTAGTTATACTTTTAATGTTCAACTTATTACAGTATATCCTTCTGGGTGGAACTACTTTGTGCTGTTTACTATTTAGCTTTAGTTCCATATGCAAAAGAGGACAATCAGTTGGCAACCACATAGACATAACCGTATGTATTCCTTTCTTGCTGCCATTTTAGTCCCAACTCCATAAAAGTTTTGCCGCTCATTTAACCCTTTGCAATCTAATTTTGGATTCAGGGTTTCCTAGGGGGCTTTCTCTTTCTGACATTTCACAATGGTGCCATCTGATGGCTAGAGCCAGTACTGCAGTATGCGACATGCTGGAGAGGCCCCCGACAACAGAGCGTCCAGTAATCTACAGTAAGTAAACCCTGCCGAACGTCTTCTGACATCGGAGCTGTACAGCCTTCAATCAGAATATCTTCAGATGTCAGACAGTGGATTGGAAAGGGTTAAATGAATAGTTTTGTTAAGCAGGTAATACAGACCACAATAGACAGGTGAGAAATACCCAGCCTGATAAATCCCTATTCCTTTTAGGGTGGTTTCACACCGGGTTCCGTCGCAGCTCCGGCACAAAATACCGGAAGAAAAAGCATTGCATGCAGGTTTTTTTTTTTCCTGCCAAAAGGTGGGCAGCTGAGCAGAAAGTGAGCGGACCCCTTATAGTTAATGGTGTGTATTCTAAGACGGTGCCGATCGGCCAGTAAAAGCAGGACCCCCAATGCAGATGTAAGACCAACATTATGTGTTGTTCTTCTAATCCTGGGGGTTCAGGCAGTTAACTATAATATCAGAGAAGATAATGTTCTCTGCTACTGTATGTTCTAGGAGGGAGATAAGTGGTGCTATTATTTTGACACTATGCTATAATTTTATGGTAACTACATTTGGTATAATGTTGCAAATGTGTTTAAATTAGGGTTCAGAATTCTAGAATGGCATCTTATCATCCCATCCCAAACTTTGAAAGGAGTAATATCTAGGAACATGGACATTTCAGTCCTAGCATAGTTGGAAATTAACTCCCTCTGCTGGAGATTCAGTGAACTTCATCTCAGTAAACTACATGTGAACAACACTATGTAGGCCTGAGATGCATGTAGCTTGTGCCGTGCTGGTTTTACCCTCAGTTCCATGTATGTCTTGTTACATGACGTGTGTGCCGTCAGTAATTCAGCTGTATAACTTAGTCTTGGCATAGTTTTGTCGGTTTTTAAGGCAGCATATTGTGTAAAGTTTGCTTAACTAATTTTTTTTTTACTATTATGGGACTTTCTCCAAAACTCTAAAGCATTAGCTACACCCCCACTTCAATAACAAGAATGAATATAATACACGTATTGTTCCTTGACTTGTTTTGGCAGGAAGAGAACACGTTGCACACTAGTATCTGGCACTGGTTTCACCCAATACATTTCCAAACAGGCCACTAACTCTACTTTCTATTCCTGCCCCCCCTCCCCTCCCCGTCCGTTTCACAGCATCAGTTTAAAGGGGCCACGATTAGTAGGTGCAATGAGCCTATTGATACAGATGCTTTAAGAAATGCCCCCAATTTATTTTAATTCACTGACAGCAAGCAGAGATTGACAGTTATTGACATGATTGAGAACTTGAAACACAAAGTACATTAGAAAGCCAATTAAAGTTAGTTACACAATGATTAACAACTTTTCAACAGCCGTACAGCTATATATGTCCTAACTGCACTTGCCCCCTGCAGTTAGGACATATATAGACATCTGCAGCATATGCAGTGTATGCCGGGGCTCAGGAGCCAAGCTTGCTTCATACATGGTGAGTAATGGCTGTCTTTGACAGCAGACACTTGCCCACAACAACCACTATTAGAGATCACTCAGATTGCAGCTGCTGCTAATTCTGACAGTGGCATTTAAATGTCCTGAACGATCGAGGTTTAAATATGCTGAACTGCCCCTCAACCAGATAAGCTCGTGGGGGTTTTGTCAGGGTGCATTCAGGCGAGCATATGCATACATAGGTGTGCACAAAACCACGCACCCATGTATGTGCACAAACACGTGTGAATGCAGCATTAATTTCAATGGGACTGCGGCTGCTGTCGGCAGCCCCATTGAAAGCAATAGGATGCAGGCAGTGATTTTCAGGGAGGGCTTGACATTTAAGCCCTTCCCTGAAAATCATGCCTGGTTTGTGTTAAAAAAAAATGTATGTGTGTATATATATATATATACTTACTAGAGATGAGCGAACGCGTTCGTCCGAGCTTGATATTCGTGCGAATATTAGGGTGTTCGGGATGTTCGTTATTCGTAACGAACACCATGCGGTGTTCTGGTTACTTTCACTTCCTTCCCTGAGACGTTAGCGCGCTTTTCTGGCCAATTGAAAGACAGGGAAGGCATTACAACTTCCCCCTGCAACGTTTAAGCCCTATACCACCCCCCTGCTGTGAGTGGCTGGCGAGATCAGGTGTTCGCCTAATATAAAAGTCGGCCCCTCCCGCGGCTCGCCTCAGATGCGGTGTGAGTTAGATGAGGGACAGTGCTGTTTATACCGGAGCTGCTGTAGGGAAAGAATTGGTAGTTAGTGTAGGCTTCAAGACCCCCCAAAGGTCCTTATTAGGGCCACTGATAGCTGTGTGTTGGCTGCTGTTAGCAGTGGCATTTTTTTTTTCTCAAAATCGCCTCTGCAGACCGTTGCACCTGGCATTAGGGACAGAAGTGCTGCATAGGCAGGGAGAGTGTTAGGAGTGAGTGTAGCCTTCAAGAACCTCAACGGTCCTTTCTAGGGCCATATTTATCCGTGTGCAGTACTGTCCAGGCTGCTGTTGGCTGTGCTGCATTTTTTTTGGGCTTCTCAAAATCGCCTCTGCAGAGCATTCCACCCTCCATTGATACTGCAGGGAAAGAATTGTGTAGGCAGGGCCACAACACAGTTATTATTCATAGAATATACGCAGTGCTGCCTGTTGGTGGGAAAAAACTGAAAACAAATCTATTTGTCCAGCCTCTGTCCGTCCTTACGGGCGGTGGACACGTGTGAGCTGCGTGAAAAACATTGCTAAATCATACGCACCCAGCTACGCTTTACTGCTGGGTTCGCCATTTGCTTTCCTTAATTGGGAAAAAAAATACCTGCTCTCCAAGAGTTATAATAACTCTGCTACCCTCACGTTCTGTGACACATAAGCAGGGACACAGCACAGTTATTAAACTTCTCAGGTTCATAGAATATACGCAGTGCTGCCTGTTGGTGGGAAAAAACTGAAAAGAAATCTATTTGTCCAGCCTGTGTCCGTCCTTACGCCTGTGGAGACGTGTGAGCTGCGTGAAAAACATTGCTAAATCATACGCACCCAGCTACGCTTTACTGCTGGGTTCGCCATTTGCTTTCCTTAATTGGGAAAAAAAATACCTGCTCTCCAAGAGTTATAATAACTCTGCTACCCTCACGTTCTGTGACACATAAGCAGGGACACAGCACAGTTATTAAACTTCTCAGGTTCATTGAATATACGCAGTGCTGCCTGTTGGTGGGAAAAAACTGAAAACAAATCTATTTGTCCAGCCTCTGTCCGTCCTTACGCCTGTGGAGACGTGTGAGCTGCGTGAAAAACATTGCTAAATCATACGCACCCAGCTACGCTTTACTGCTGGCTTCGCCATTTGCTTTCCTTAATTGGGAAAAAAAATACCTGCTCTCCAAGAGTTATAATAACTCTGCTACCCTCACGTTCTGTGACACATAAGCAGGGACACAGCACAGTTATTAAACTTCTCAGGTTCATAGAATATACGCAGTGCTGCCTGTTGGTGGGAAAAAACTGAAAACAAATCTATTTGTCCAGCCTCTGTCCGTCCTTACGGGCGGTGGACACGTGTGAGCTGCGTGAAAAACATTGCTAAATCATACGCAGCCAGCTACGCTTTACTGCTGGGTTCGCCATTTGCTTTCCTTAATTGGGAAAAAAAATACCTGCTCTCCAAGAGTTATAATAACTCTGCTACCCTCACGTTCTGTGACACATAAGCAGGGACACAGCACAGTTATTAAACTTCTCAGGTTCATTGAATATACGCAGTGCTGCCTGTTGGTGGGAAAAAACTGAAAACAAATCTATTTGTCCAGCCTCTGTCCGTCCTTACGGGCGGTGGACACGTGTGAGCTGCGTGAAAAACATTGCTAAATCATACGCAGCCAGCTACGCTTTACTGCTGGGTTCGCCATTTGCTTTCCTTAATTGGGAAAAAAAATACCTGCTCTCCAAGAGTTATAATAACTCTGCTACCCTCACGTTCTGTGACACATAAGCAGGGACACAGCACAGTTATTAAACTTCTCAGGTTCATTGAATATACGCAGTGCTGCCTGTTGGTGGGAAAAAACTGAAAAGAAATCTATTTGTCCAGCCTCTGTCCGTCCTTACGCCTGTGGAGACGTGTGAGCTGCGTGAAAAACATTGCTAAATCAAACGCACCCAGCTACGCTTTACTGCTGGCTTCGCCATTTGCTTTCCTTAATTGGGAAAAAAAATACCTGCTCTCCAAGAGTTATAATAACTCTGCTACCCTCACGTTCTGTGACACATAAGCAGGGACACAGCACAGTTATTACACTTCTCAGGTTCATTGAATATACGCAGTGCTGCCTGTTGGTGGGAAAAAACTGAAAACAAATCTATTTGTCCAGCCTCTGTCCGTCCTTACGGGCGGTGGACACGTGTGAGCTGCGTGAAAAACATTGCTAAATCATACGCAGCCAGCTACGCTTTACTGCTGGGTTCGCCATTTGCTTTCCTTAATTGGGAAAAAAAATACCTGCTCTCCAAGAGTTATAATAACTCTGCTACCCTCACGTTCTGTGACACATAAGCAGGGACACAGCACAGTTATTACACTTCTCAGGTTCATTGAATATACGCAGTGCTGCCTGTTGGTGGGAAAAAACTGAAAACAAATCTATTTGTCCAGCCTCTGTCCGTCCTTACGCCTGTGGAGACGTGTGAGCTGCGTGAAAAACATTGCTAAATCATACGCACCCAGCTACGCTTTACTGCTGGCTTCGCCATTTGCTTTCCTTAATTGGGAAAAAAAAATACCTGCTCTGCCACAGTTAATAACTCTGCTACCCTCACGTTCTGTGACACATAAGCAGGGACACAGCACAGTTATTAAACTTAGATAATTCATTCACTAGAGGCAGTGGGGCCTTTCGTTTTCCAAAAAGGGCAAAAATTATATTTGGCCTGCAGTCTTGCGCCAATTTATTTCCTGCCTGGGAAATCTAATCACTGGTAATACAGCATGCTGAGGGGTAGGGGTAAGCCTAGAGGACGTGGACGTGGACGTGGCCGAGGACGCGGAGGGCCAAGTGAGGGTGTGGGCACAGGCCAAGCTCCTGATCCAGGTGTGTCGCAGCTGTCTGCTGCGCGATTAGGAGAGAGGCACGTTTCTGGCGTCCCCACATTCATCGCCCAATTAATGGGTCCACGCGGGAGACGGTTATTAGAAAATGAGCAGTGTGAGCAGGTCCTGTCCTGGATGGCAGAAAGTGCTTCGAGCAACCTATCGTCTACCCGCAGTTCTGCGCCGTCCACTGCTGCCAATCCGAATCCTCTGTCTGCTGCTCCTCCTTCCTCCCAGCCTCCTCACTCCACTACAATGACACCTGCTCAGGAGCGGGAACACTCCCAGGAACTGTTCTCGGGCCCCTGCTTAGATTGGGCAGCAGCGGTTCCTCTCCCACCAGAGGAGTTTATCGTCACTGATGCCCAACCATTCGAAAGTTCCCGGGGTCCGGGGGAAGAGGCTGGGGACTTCCGCCAACTGTCTCAACAACTTTCTGTGGGTGAGGAGGACGATGACGATCAGACACAGTTGTCTTGCAGTGAGGTAGTAGTAAGGGCAGTAAGTCCCAGGGAGCAGCGCACAGAGGATTCGGAGGAAGAGCAGCAGGACGATGAGGTGACTGACCCCACCTGGTGTGCAACGCTTACTCAGGAGGACAGGTCTTCAGAGGGGGAGTCAAGGGCATCAGCAGGGCAGGTTGCAAGAGGCAGTGCGGTGGCCAGGGGTAGAGGCAGGGCCAGACCGAATAATCCACCAAGTGTTTCCCAAAGCGCCCCCTCGCGCCATGCCACCCTGCGGAGGCCGAGGTGCTCTAAGGTCTGGCAGTTTTTCACAGAGACGCCTGACGACCGACGAACAGTGGTGTGCAACCTTTGTCGCGCAAAGCTCAGCCGGGGAGCCAACACCAACAGCCTCACCACCACCACCATGCGCAGACATATGATGGCCAAGCACCCCGCAAGGTGGGACGAAGGCCGTTCACCGCCTCCGGTTTGCACCCCTGCCTCTCCCCCTGTGCCCCAACCTGCCACTGAGATGCAACCCCCCTCTCAGGACACAGGCACTACCGCCTCATGGCCTGCACCCACACCCTCATCTCCGCTGTCCTCGGCCCCATCCAGCAGTGTAGTTCAGCGCACCGTTCAGCCGTCGCTTGCGCAAGTGTTCGAGCGCAAGCGCAAGTACGCCGCCACGCACCCGCACGCTCAAACGTTAACCGTCCGCATCGCAAAATTCATCAGCCTTGAGATGCTGCCGTATAGGGTTGTGGAAACGGAGTCCTTCAAAAGTATCATGGAGGCGGCGGCCCCGCGCTACTCAGTTCCCAGTCGCCACTACTTTTCCCGATGTGCCGTCCCAGCCCTGCACGACCACGTCTCCCGCAACATTGTGCGCGCCCTCACCAACGCGGTTACTGCCACGGTCCACTTAACTACGGACACGTGGACAAGCACAGGCGGGCAGGGCCACTACATCTCCCTGACGGCACATTGGGTGAATTTAGTGGAGGCTGGGACAGAGTCAGAGCCTGGGACCGCTCACGTCCTACCCACCCCCAGAATTGCGGGCCCCAGCTCGGTGCTGGTATCTGCGGAGGTGTATGCTTCCTCCACTAAAGCACCCTCCTCCTCCTCCTCCTCCTCTGTCTCACAATCTAGATGTGTTAGCAGCAGCATGTCGCCAGCAGTCGGTGTCGCGCGGTGTGGCAGCACAGCGGTGGGCAAGCGTCAGCAGGCCGTGCTGAAACTACTCAGCTTAGGCGATAAGAGGCACACGGCCCACGAACTGCTGCAGGGTCTGACACAGCAGACCGACCGCTGGCTTGCGCCGCTGAGCCTCCAACCGGGCATGGTCGTGTGTGACAACGGCCGTAACCTGGTGGCGGCTCTGCAGCTCGGCAGCCTCACGCACGTGCCATGCCTGGCCCACGTCTTTAATTTGGTGGTTCAGCGGTTTCTGAAAAGCTACCCACGCTTGTCAGACCTGCTCGTAAAGGCGCGCCGGCTCTGCGCACATTTCCGCAAGTCCCACACGGACGCTGCCACCCTGCGCACCCTGCAACATCACTTTAAGCTGCCAGTGCACCGACTGCTGTGCGACGTGCCCACACGGTGGAACTCTACGCTCCACATGTTGGCCAGGCTCTATGAACAGCGTAGAGCTATAGTCGAATACCAACTCCAACATGGGCGGCGCAGTGGGAGTCAGCCTCCTCAATTCCTTTCAGAAGAGTGGGCCTGGTTGGCAGACATCTGCCATGTCCTTGGTAATTTTGAGGAGTCTACCCAGGTGGTGAGCGGCGATGCTACAATCATTAGCGTCACCATTCCTCTGCTATGCATCTTGAGAAATTCCCTGCAAACCATAAAGGCAGCTGCTTTGCGCTCGGAAACGGGGGCGGGGGAAGACAGTATGCCGCTGGATAGTCAGGGCACCCTCCTGTCTATTTATCAGCGCGTACAGGAGGAGGAGGAGGAGGAGCATGAGGAGGAGGGGGAAGAGACAGCTTGGGCCGCTGCTGACGGTACACCGGCTGATTGCCTGTCATCCTTTCAGCGTGTATGGCCTGAGGAGGAGGAGGAGGAGGAGGAGGAGGAGGATCCTGAAAGTGATCTTCCTAGTGAAGACAGCCATGTGTTGCGTACAGGTACCCTGGCACACATGGCTGACTTCATGTTAGGATGCCTTTCTCGTGACCCTCGCGTTGCACGCATTCTGGCCACTACGGATTACTGGGTGTACACACTGCTCGATCCACGGTATAAGGAGAACCTGCCCACTCTGATTCCCGAAGAGGAAAGGGGTTCGAGAGTGTTGCTATACCACAGGACCCTTGCGGACAAGCTGATGGTAAAATTCCCAGCCGACAGCGCTAGTGGCAGAAGGCGCAGTTCCGAGGGCCATGTTGCAGGGGATGTGCGTAGATCGAGCAGCATGTACATCCCAGGCAGTGCAACAGTCTTTAAGGGCCTGGCCAGCTTTATGGCTCCCCACCAAGACTGTGTCACCGCTCCCCACTCACGGCTGAGTCGGCGGGAGCACTGCAAAAGGATGGTGAGGGAGTACGTAGCGGATCGCACGACCATCCTTGGTGACGCCTCTGCCCCCTACAACTACTGGGTGTCGAAGCTGGACACGTGGCCTGAACTAGCCCTGTATGCCCTTGAGGTGCTTGCTTGTCCTGCGGCTAGCGTGTTGTCGGAGAGGGTGTTTAGTGCGGCTGGGGGAATCATCACAGATAAGCGTAGCCGCTTGTCAACCGACAGTGCCGACAGGCTAACACTCATCAAGATGAACAAAGGCTGGATTTCCCCAGACTTCTGTTCTCCACCAGCGGACAGCAGCGATACGTAAGCAATACGTAGGCTGCACCCGCGGATGGAAGCTACGTTCTCTCTCACCATCCAAAACGGGGACATTTCTGCTTCATCAATCTGTGTCTAATATTCCTCCTCCTCCTCCTCCTGCTCCTCCTCGTGAAACCTCACGTAATCACGCTGAACGGGCAATTTTTCTTAGGGCCACAAGGCTCACTCAAATAATTTTTCTGAACAATTTTTATAAGTTTCAATGCGCTTAAAAGCATTGGAACTTTAACTTGAACCAATTTTTCGTTACACTGGGCTGCCTCCAGGCCTAGTTACCACTTAAGCCACATTAACCAAAGCGATTAATGGGTTTCACCTGCCCTCTTGGCTGGCCATGGCCAATTTTTGGGATGTACATTAGTACTGTTGATACAGCAATTTTTGTGGGCCCTCGCCTACAGTGTAATCAAATTAATTTTTAGCCCACCTGCATTACAGCTGACGTTACCTCAGCTGTGTTGGGCAATGCAATGGGATATTTTTATGTACCGCCGGTGGGTTCCAGGGAGCCACCCATGCTGTAGGTGCACACTGAGTTTTTAATACTTCTGTACACTTCTAAAGAACCCGTCTGACTGGGGCATGCAGTGTGGGCCGAAGCCCACCTGTATTACGCACGACATTACTACCTCAGCTGTGTTGGGCAATGCAATGGGATATTTCTATGTACCGGCCGTGGCTTCCTGGCACCCACCCAGGCAGTGGGTCCACAGGGAGTTAAACCTACATGTGTCCACTTGTAAAGAACCCCAGTCTGACTGGGGCATGCAGTGTGGGCCGAAGCCCACCTGCATTACGCACGACATTACTACCTCAGCTGTGTTGGGCAATGCAATGGGATATTTTTGTGTACCGCCGGTGGGTTCCAGGGAGCCACCCATGCTGTAGGTGCACACTGAGTTTTTAATACTTCTGTACACTTCTAAAGAACCCGTCTGACTGGGGCATGCAGTGTGGGCCGAAGCCCACCTGTATTACGCACGACATTACTACCTCAGCTGTGTTGGGCAATGCAATGGGATATTTCTATGTACCGGCCGTGGCTTCCTGGCACCCACCCAGGCAGTGGGTCCACAGGGAGTTAAACCTACATGTGTCCACTTGTAAAGAACCCCAGTCTGACTGGGGCATGCAGTGTGGGCCGAAGCCCACCTGCATTACGCACGACATTACTACCTCAGCTGTGTTGGGCAATGCAATGGGATATTTTTGTGTACCGCCGGTGGGTTCCAGGGAGCCACCCATGCTGTAGGTGCACACTGAGTTTTTAATACTTCTGTACACTTCTAAAGAACCCGTCTGACTGGGGCATGCAGTGTGGGCCGAAGCCCACCTGTATTACGCACGACATTACTACCTCAGCTGTGTTGGGCAATGCAATGGGATATTTCTATGTACCGCCGGTGGCTTCCTGGCACCCACCCAGGCAGTGGGTCCACAGGGAGTTAAACCTACATGTGTCCACTTGTAAAGAACCCCAGTCTGACTGGGGCATGCAGTGTGGGCCGAAACCCACCTGCATTAACCCTTTCCAGTCCACTGTGTGACCTGTGAAGACATTAGGGTTTAAGGCTGTACAGCTCCGTTGTTGGTAGACGTCCGTCGGGGTTCTCTTACTGTATATTGCCAGCCTCTCTGCTGTCGGAGCCTATCCTACGTGTCAGCTCATGCAGTACTGGCTTTAGCCAGCATATAGCGCCGTTGTATAACAGCAGAAAAAGAGTAAGCCCCCTAGGAAAACCATATACAAATTGGATTGGAAAGGGTTAAGCACAACATTACTACCTCAGCTGTGTTGGGCAATGCAATGGGATATTTCTATGTACCGCCGGTGGCTTCCTGGCACCCACCCATGCTGTAGGTGCACACAGAGTTTTTACTACATCTGTACACTTATAAAGAACCCCAGTCAGACTGGGGCATGCAGTGTGGGCCGAAGCCCACCTGCATTAAGCACGACATTACTACCTCAGCTGTGTTGGGCAATGCAATGGGATATTTCTGTGTACCGCCGGTGGGTTCCAGGGAGCCACCCATGCTGTGGGTCGACAGGGACTTCACAATAGGGAGTTGTACCTGCCTGTGTCTATGAATTAAAAAGCCCGGTCTGACTGGGGCATGCAGACACCTTGACAGAATGAATAGTGTGTGGCACATAGGTTCCCCATTGCTATGCCCACGTGTGCAGCTCCTGATGGCGGTGGCACAGGATTCTATTTCTCATTGCTTCTGTACAGCATTGTGGGCTATCGCTCCGCCACTTTTAAAGAGGGTCGCTGCCTAGCCGTGCCAACCTCTGCAGTGTGTGCCTGCGGTCCCTCGTCATGGCAGACGCAATTCTAAATAGACATGAGCGTGGTGTGGCATGAGGGCAGCTGAAGGCTGCGCAGGGACACTTTGGTGTGCGCTGTGGGGGGGAGGGGGGGCGGTTGGGCAGCATGTAACCCAGGAGAAGTGTCAGTGGAGTGTCATGCAGGCAGTGATTGTGCTTTGTTGGAGGTAGTGTGGTGCTTAGCAAAGGTATGCCATGCTAATGAGGGCTTTTCAGAAGTAAAAGTTGTTGGGAGGGGGGGGGCCCACTCTTGCCGGTATTGTGGCTTAATAGTGGGACCTGTGAACTTGAGATGCAGCCCAACATGTAGCCCCTCGCCTGCCCTATCCGTCACTGTGTCATTCCCATCACTTTCCTGAATTGCCCAGATTTTCACACATGAAAACCTTAGCGAGCATCGGCGAAATACAAAAATGTTCTGGTCGCCCATTGACTTCAATGGGGTTCGTTGTTCGAAACGAACCCTCGAGCATCACGGGAAGTTCGTTACGAATAACGAACACCCGAACATTTTGGTGTTCGCTCATCTCTAATACTTACCTCTCTGCCGCTGCCGTGTAAATATTCCCCGCGGGGAGTCCATTGTCACTGAACACTGTGACAGCACTGTCACAGTGTTCAGTGACAAGGGGACTCCCCGCGGGGAGTGAAGAATCTCCTGCCACAGAGGGATGTGGTAGAGGATCGCAATGTTCTTCCATTGCTTCCAATGGGATTGGCGCTTCTGCAGCCCGATTGAAAGCAATGGGCTGCTGGCAAGCCTTGCAGGGATTTTCAGGGAAGGGGCTTTTAAATATAAGCCCTTCCCTGAAAATCATCCCTAGAATGTGTTAAAAAAAATTATACTCCCCTCTCCTCAAGTGCCGGGGCTCAGGTGCGTCCAGCTGTGTCTTCTCCCTGAACTGCTCTGAATCTTTTTCAGCAGGCGGGGATTTAAAATCCCTGCCTGCTGAAAGGGCTGTATCTGAGCGCTCAGCCAATCACAGCCAGCACTCAACCATTCAATGAATGGCAGCTGAGTGCTGCCTGTGATTGGTCACAGCACTCAGCCAATCACAGGCAGCGCTTGGCTATTCATTAAATTCAATGCGGAGAGGTGAGTATATATATATATATTTATTTTTAACACATTCTAGGGATGATTTTCAGGGAAGGGCTTATATTTAAAGCCCTTCCCCAGAAATCCCTGCAGGTCTTTCCGGCAGCCCATTGCTTTCAATGGAGCTGCAGAAGCGCTGGTCCTATTGAAAGCAATGGAAGAACATTGTGATCCTCTGCCACAGCTGTCACAGCTGTAACAGCTGTGGCAGGGAAATTCTTCAGCCCCACAGAGATGAAGAAATCCTCTGCCACAACTGTCACAGCTATGGCAAGGGGATTCTTTACTCAATGCAGGGCATCCCCTTGTCACTGAACACTGACAGTGCTGTCACAGTGTTCAGTGACAAGGGGACTCCCCGCTGGGGAATATTGACACGCACCACAGACCTATGGTGCACGCATGCCCCATGTTTTGCATGTACATGCGCTTATACACCTGTAAAACACGGACATGTGAACACAGCACAGGGAACCAATGGTTCTAATAGATGCACGGTTTTGTGCGCACCTCTGTATGCACACGCACAGGCTCATCTGAATGCAACCTCAGGGAGTCACAGCAGTTTCAGGCCTTCTGAAGGACCGCAATGCTGCCATGATGGCTATTCTACTAAGAAGTGCCCATGGAACATCGATAATATAGTATTGCATTATACTGTATAAGCGATCAATTAACTTCAAGTTCAAGTCTGCTATGAGGACTAAAAAAAGTGAAAATCATTATTAAAAGCTTAAAAAAGAACTTTTCCCAGTCGTCACATCGAAAAAAGTAAAAAATGAAAAAAAATGTAAAAATTGGTATCTCTGCATCCATAAAGGTCCAGTTTATTAAAATGCCGCATAATTAGTCCTGCACAATGAACACAGTAAACAAACCCATTGAGCTATATTTATGAAGCCCCTGCTCCTCTTATTGACCTATTATAATGTGTCAGTAAAAAGTGACAGTGAGCAGTCTTTATATAGCTGTGGCTGTTTAACCCCTTAATGATGGGCCTATAAATGCTATAATGACCAACCAATTTATAGTTTTTTTCTTTTTTGTCGAATTCCTAAAGCTTTAGCTTTTCCACCAACATAGCCATACGGGGGCTTGATTTTTGCGGGACAGGTTGTATTTTTAATGCCAACATTTTGGGGTACATATAACGTATTGTGTAAGTTTTATTAATCATTTTTGGGGGGGGAATATAGCAAATAAAAGAAATTCCGCCATTGTTTTTTTTATTTAATGTTTATGGCATTCAGTGTGCAGAATAAATAATGTGATCTAATTATTCTCTGGGTCAGTATGATTCCTGCGATGCCAAGTTTGTACATTTTCTTTATGTTTTGCTATTTCTATACAGTAAAAACACTTTTTTTTGAAGATTTGTTCTTGTGTCGCCTCATTCCAGGAGCCATAACATTTTTATTCTTGCCTTGATGTAGGTCCACGGGGGCTTGTTTTATGCTGGATGAGCTCTTATCTTCATTTATCCCATTTTGGGGAACACATCACTTTTTATATATTAGATTAATTCTGCAGTCAGTATGATTATGTTAATACCAAATTTAGATTTTTTTTTATATCTTGCTCCTTTTTATATACTTTTTTGTATAGATGCATTTTTTTTTTGTATCCACTCAAAGGGCCCTGACTTTTTATTTTACTTCAACGGTGCCGTGTGACTTTGTTTTTTGCAAGATGAATTGTACTTTTCTTGGTACCATTAGTACCAATTAGTATGACTTTGATTGCTTTCTATTCCGTTTTTTTTGTGAGGTGAAAAATACAAAACTAGCTATTTTCGCCTTGTTTTTGATTATTTTTTGTGGGTGAAATAACATAGTAACTATTTTTCCATGGGTAATTATGAATGCAGCAATACCAGATTGGTGATGGCCTTTTAATGTATTTATTTTTGAATATTAAGGCCTCTGTCAGACGAGCGTTGTTTCTGGGTGAGCAAAAAGAGCGGTTCTAAAAGAACCAATGGGTTCCTATAGAAGCGCTCACATGCGAGAATGTAGTAGCACAAAACGGCGCACACCTAACACAGATAGAAGATTGGCTATCTTTGGTGAGCTGTGCAGGAGTTTCCATTGACTCCTATGGGAGCAGGCGTTAATGGAAACTACTGCTCTCAGAATAGATTGCCCACAGCTTACAGCAGGACATTAAAAGGGGCTGAACATAAGCACATTTTAAATGTCCCGCTGTGAACTCCTGTTAGTCCCCACAGGGATGAATGGACTCCCCGAGGGTTCTGTTAATGTCCACGGGGACTAACATGAATTTACAACAGGACATATAAAATATGCTTCTGGGCAGCACCTTTTAAATACCCTGCTGTAAGCTGTGGGGTATTCTTCCTGCCCCCCTGCTGGACAATTCTCCAGTAGTAGGGGCAGTAGGGGATTTCCCTATAGCAGGAAGAGAGAGAGTGGAGTTACAGGGCTTTCTGCGAAGGCTTCCCCCAAGAGTGTGGGAAGAAGTGGTGGAGCTAGAGGGATCCTGTCCCTCTAGCTCACCCCTCTATGTTTTGTTATGGGAAATCTCTGTGAGAATCCCTATAGCCCCCCTCCCCCTATCTAGCCCCACCCACACTCTCTGCTCTATGGGGAAATCCCTTGGGGATCCCCATAGCAGGAAGATGGAGCAGGGCTATGGGGGATTTCCCCATAGCAGGGAAAAAGAGCAGCGCAATAGGGGATTAACCCACAACCCCACTGTGTCTCTCCTTGCCATGGGTTAATCCCCCATAGGTCCACTCTCTCTCAGATGCGAGCAGTGCTTTTTTTTGTACACCTATTGGTGCAGAAAAGAAACACTCATCTAACTGAGGCCAAAGGAAGTAGGGTGCAGGTTTGACATTTTTAATTTTTTTTTTTAGATTCTATACTATTTTTTTCCCCTGCAGTTTAAACTTCTTTTTCTTGTCCCACTATGAGGTTAAATACCTCTATCTTTGATTAGATCACAGCTGAAACCGCACCCCTTTAAATAATTCAGAAGAAAGGTAAGGACTCACCTGGTGCTCAATTGCTTGAAAAAAGCTTTCTTGATGCCGAAACGCATTGCAATAAAGTAACTGTTATTTATATGCCGTGGATCCCGTGAGCGCTGAATCTATTTTTACTCTATCTTTGATTGTTCTCACAATACACTGCTATACTTCAGTATAGCAGTGTATTATATTGCTTATGAAGCTGAGCTTATTGATCGCTGTAGATAGCGGACCCACAGGCCATCTTCAAGCCCTTCAGGACCCTATGATCACATTGTGGTGTTCCGATGGGTGACAGAGGGAACCCCCTCCCTCTATCAGCCTTTTACATGCCGCTGTTGGATCAACTGTGGCATGTAAAGGGTTAAACAATGGGAATCTTCGGTTTCTCTGCTTCCCGTTGTTAGAACAGGTGCCACCAGACCGCCGGGGCCCCCTTTTCTGTCGGTGCTGGTTTTCTGATGCCGTGCCGTAAAAAAGAGCTTCATCAGAATACAGCCCATTAGTGACCACCATATGGGCATATGGGTGGTCACTAAGGGGTTAATCCCTGCAATGCATACATCCACAGGGCTTGCACCATATAAATGACTGACGGGAACCCTCATGAGGCTCATGTATACCTTGTTGGATACTTTTTTCTTAGACTGTTTTGATAAATGAGTTCTACTGTGTTAATATATACGATATGATATACATGTTACATGGTGGCCGTTAGGCTTTCAGTATCATTACACGTTTCTTGTAACGTAGCCATTAGGCCCTCTGTATAAATCCCAAATAGTGGTAAAGTCCAATCTACGGGCCGTTCCCGTACATACAATGCTCTCAATGTACTTTATCTATGAAACAGCCCTTCCCCTCTCGGCTGCAGCCGTCCCGAGAGAATATTGTCATGGGCCGTGAATGGAAAGAGAAAAACATCTGTGCAGCAACTGGAGAGGAATGCAGAATGACTTCTTAGCAAGTTCTCATGTGATACAGTAGGCCCTTTTACACACTTGCAGAGCACAGTAGCATGTACAAACATGGCTGTAAATGATGGCATGTAACAAGAGTCAGCTCTACATTGAAGCAATTTGATTCTCCACACGGGCCTTTCTATGATCAAGGGACTCCTCTGTGACTTCTAATAACTCCATGATTTACAGAAGGAAATACATCGTGCTGTACTGAACAAAAGGAACATTTACAGAGTGCAACTATGATCAAAAACATAGTGGGCAGTGCTAGAAAAGTACTGAAAACTCACATGGAAGTGTAGAAAACCCTTAGATAAAAAACTCAGAATAAAGTTTTGTTATAAAACTTTTGGTATAACTTTGTATTCATTTGTACTAATCAGTGACATTTCATAATTAGTTCCCCCGGCTGTAATGGCTTTAACTATTCCACAATATGATACACAACTGAGGGCGGCTTCAGAAGGGCGTTTGCGGAAAAAACGTTCGCCTCAGCACAACGTACTTGCACAGTGAACCAGATTGATTTGCGTGCGTTTTGGCGCCTAAAACTGTGCTGTTCATATGCGTGCGCGACACGCCCACGCCCTGATTTAAAAGGCTATTAATGAGGTACAGATGTGTTCTCTTTTCCATTGAATTGCACAGGGTATTGTGCATTAGGACACCTCCCATAGACTTCAATGGGGACCTTTGCTATGCGAGTGCAATGCATGGCCCAAATACGTCTGTGTGAAGCCGCCCTTAATGCAAGTTTGTTTTCTAAGGCCTCCTTCATGCGAGCGCTACGTAATCACGTGATTGCGCTTCGAATGGAGCCTGATCCCATCCTCTGGCAAGTGGATTCACGCTGCTAACTCTTCTTTGCCCCGCTGCCAGGCTTGTTCACATTGGCACGGTAGACACCCGCTCTATGTTTGAACAGGCGGGGCATTCTAATGAGTGGGCGGGTCAGCCCAATTAGTCCCCAGTGTAATTGATGAACACTGCAAAATTGCGCTGTGAATAGCACAATTTTGTTTGGGATAAGTAAGGACACATTTGCATGCATAGTAGACTCCTATGAGCCTCGGAGGCGCAAATACGGCCAGTGGTGAAAATTCATGCAGAAAATTGCCCACTGTGAGAGCCCCATTGAAACCTATGTGTTTCTGCGTGCAAAAACGTGTGCAATAGTGCTTGTGTGAAGGGGGCCTCAAGATGACAGCCAGAAGGTTCAGATTATGTGGGTCTGCAGATCTTACAAGTCTATGTAGTGTGAAGGCCAGTTCAGGAATTGGAAGGCCGGTGGGACAAGACACATAGGACAGCCCAGATTCTGTGGCTCCAAGAGTCACGGTTGGTAAAGGAGAGGACGAGCCCTGGCAAAGGCTCAATCGCAATCGTTCCCCATGTAAGGGACATACAGGGGCTGTAGTTGGTCACAACCAAATAATACAAATTTCTTGCGCCAAACTTTTAATAAACGGAATAAGACACAGACTTCTCTCACCAATGCCAGATCAGTAGGAATCAACAGCGTGAGGTAGAGCCGCTATTGACCTCATTAGGATGTATTCACACGTTGCCGATTCGCTGCAGATTTTGGTGTCGATCTGAGCAGATTTTATCCTTTTAGTTGAATTGTAATTGAAGGGATGAAATCAGCTGCAGATCTGCTCCAAAATTGTGACGAAATCCGCAGCGATTCAGCAAGACACCCTTTGAGAATATTCAGCCTCGTAGAGGTCCCGGTGCCCTTTGAGTCTATGGAACTCCAGCAGGTAGTCCCACTGGCTGTGACCAATGCAGAATATTCTCAGCTTCTCCTTTCTTTTCCTTGGCCACTCTCCCCTGCAACAACATTGGCCGTAGGACCGTATCAACAAAAATCTCCTGCCTCCCAGTAGTCTTGCAAGAAGTCTTGCTAGCCACTAAACTAGGGGTGTCAAAACTCCTTTTCACTGAGGGCCACATCAGCCTTGGGGCTGATTCAGACGGACGGACTTTTATCCCCTTATACGGCCGTTATAATCACATCCGTATAACGGGGCAAAACAAACCCACTGATTTCTATGGGATTTCAGTGGTTTGTTTTCACCTCCTCTTTTCCCAGCCATGATTTGTACACCCGGGAAAAGATAGGACCTGCCCTGTCTTCCCCGCATGTAGTAAATAGAACATAGGAGAATAGATCAGATAGCCGCTGTCTTCCCGCGTCTTTTTTCAAACTCCTGCGCTCTTGCACAGAGTTTGAACTGCTGGCGTGGGAGAAGAAGTCTCCCTTGTTCAGGCGCAGCTACGCTCCGTTCTGCCGAGAGTGGTTACGCCTACGGCACTGTAAATAGGCGCTTATGGTTGCCTTCAAAGTAAATGTATAGTAAGGGTTCATTCACATGAGAGTATTTGTGCAGCGTGTGTAATACGCAGTGAATAGAACCCACTGATGCCTGCGTGAGCGAGCCATAATAGTGACCTCCATAGTGTCTGCAGTAGTAATAGTGACGCCTATAGTGGCTGTTGTAGTAAGTGACCTCCATAGTGGCCGCAGTAGTAACCCCATAGTTCCCGCAGTAATAACCCCCACAGTGGCCCCAGTAATAACAGTGATCCCCACAGTGACCCCAGTAGTGACTGTGACCCCTATAGTGACCCCAGTAGTAATAGTAATTCCTAGTGACTCCAGTAGTAATAGTGACCTCTATAGTGGCCCCAGTAGTGACACTCCACAGTGGCTGCAGTAGTAATAGTGATCCCTATAGGAGCCCCAGTAGAGACTCCTATAGTGGCCGCAGTAGTAAGTGACAGCTTGAGTGGCCCCAGTAATAAGTGACCCCTATAGTGGCTGCCATAGTAAGTGACCACTATAGTAGCCACAGTAGTAACATAGTATGTTAGGCTGAATGAAGACAATGTCCATCTAGTTCAGCCTGTTTCAACCCCCTTGTTGATCCAGAGGAAGGCAAAGACCCCAAGAGGCAGAAGCCAATTAGCCCATTTGGGGAAACATTCCTTCCTGACTCCAATAGTAAGGGACCCCCATATTGGCCGCAGTAGTAACCCCCATAGTGGCCCCAGAAGTAACAGTGATCCCCACAGTGGCCCCCATAGTGACCCCAGTAGTAATAGTAATCCCTAGTGACCCCAGTATTAGTAGTAGTGACCCTTAGCATTTCCCCCTATGGGCCTCTGACATTCCTTCAGGCTTTACACTCACCCAGGCTGCAGCTTCGGTCTGGTGAGAGGTCAGAAGTCACAGGCTCAGCAGCGGCTGCTCGATCGGAGATGACGGCTGGGCAAGTATAATTCCTGCTACTCTTATGCACGGCCGGTGGGCGACATAAGAAGAGGTGGCGGGTCGTATTTGGCCCATGGGCTTCGTATTTGACATGTGTGCACTAAACCATCACGTTGTCCAGATACGAAAAGAAGTGTTGGGTTGGTTCTTTATATTTCCAAATTGAATATGGATAGACAGATGGAGGACTCGAAGCGCTACATCAGCCGTTTTCTGAATAGATTTCTTCATTTTCATAGTTTTACTTTTTGGTTAATCCAGAGTTCCGTCCTATAATCCATTTCTTCATGAAGTATTTGAACAGTCTTAAATATCGTGAAGCAAGAATGTGCTGCTTGGGCACCAACCCAAGTATGGAATTTGAGGTTTCATTTGCTTATAATTAGCCTACAACAGGGGAATGCTTAATGACTGTCTGGCTGAACAACTGCAAAACACAGCCGTTAAGTCGGATTTCTTTCAAACCAAGGAAGGTGTTATACGAGAAGGCTAATCTAGGATGTAACAGTTTGAACAGGCAATCTGTTTTAAAACAAGATTTAGATCAAGAAGTGAACCTACTGGAGCTTTAATGTAAGTGCATATTCAAGGAACCATAAGGCTGCTTTCACATCTGGGTTGGGAGTTCAGTTTCCTGCTCCATTATGAAGCAGGAAAGGGGAATCCCCTGGTCAAATAAATCCGTCTTATGACGGTGCCGAAGGGCACCAAATGGACCTCACTGACTTTAACGGAGTCCGTTTGATTTCCATTCAACTGTCCAGAATTTTACCTGCGAATGGAGGTTTCTAACGCAGATGTGAAAGCAGCCATATTTAGCTAGATTGCCATTGTGTAGGTATCAGGCTGTGGTCAATCGGTCTACTCCATATTTTAGATGGTATGGCTTTTAAATACCTGTCATGTTCAGTCACCTAGACCAGCCATGTCCTGACCAGAATGTAGTTCACTTCCTTTCTGTCAGTATTGTAATCATGTTACATTTCAGCATAGATACAGGAGAAAAACTAGCCGACCGTATCAAGTTTAACCCATTTAGGACCAAGCACTGTAAATTTACGGCGCTTGGTCCTTGGCTTTAAACCCAGCCGATAGTAAAAATACAGTGGGAGTTTAAAGCCTCTTCTTCTGCAATAAATCAAAAGCATGTCGGGTTGTCAGCTGTTAGTCACAGCTGAGAACCCATGGGAGAAGGCAGGAATGGTTTTTAACCCTTTCTGCCTGCTCCTTTCTCTAGTACACAGCGCTCAATAAGTGCTATGTACTAAAAATTATAATTTCCACTAGGTGAGCCGGCGGTCAAGTGACCGCAGGGTCCCCCTGGCACAGCAGAGCTGCAGGGTCCTAGCAGACCCTGATCAGCTCTGCCAGTGTCTAATGTCACTACAGGGGGATGTTTTACCCTGTAACTGCGGCTCCTATGGATGCCCCAGCTACATTGGAAAAGTGTAAAATAAAAAATAAAAAACATGTGAATGTCCCCCAGATGTCTTAGATGATGTCATGGGGAACATAGATATTAAAAAAAATTAATACATACATCAGTAAAACAAAATTACAGAATAAAATAAAAATATATACATAAAAAAGAAAATAACCCAAAGCTGACGCCAACCAAAACCGTTGCCGTATGCGCCCTTGTAAACCAAAACCATACATACTATATATCAAAACTTCTGAAACAAAATGACGAACCCGATCCCATACTTTATTTTAGCATAAATATACTAATTAAAAATAAATAACTGTAAATATTAAAAAAAATCTTTTTTTTCAGCTTTTTACCCAAAAAACCTAAAAAACATTTTTAAAAAGTCAGTGGAAAAGATATTTAAAAAAATAGCCCAATACGTCACGGAAAAAGAACAATGCAAAAATAATTTTGGTGGCTGAAGGAAAAATAAAAAGGGCATTAAAACCACCACATGGGTAAAATACCTAAAAAGTGTCAGGTCCTTAGGCCTCATGTCCACGGGGAAAATCAGGCCCGCTACGGATTCTACATGTAGAATCTGCAGCGGGTCCCTCCTGCCCCGCGGACATGAGCGCTGAAAATAGGAATTTAAAAGAATTTACCCATCCGTAGCGGGCGGGGAAAGTCTTCTCTTCCTCACGGCCGGATCTTCTTTTTCGGCCGGCGGATGAACTCGTCACGGCTGCGGCACGTCGCCGACGTGCCGCGCGCATGCGCCGGGCACATCCGCCGAGCCGAAGCAAGAAAGATGCGGCCGTGAGGAAGAGAAGACCTTCCCAGTCCGCTCCGGATGGGTAAATTCTTTTAAATTCCTATTTTAGGTCTCCCGCGGATCCGGACGGCTTCCATAGGCTTCAATAGAAGCCCGCGGGAGACCCGCATGAAAATGGAGCATGGTCCAGATTTTTTCATGCTCCATTTTTTTAAAAATCCCTTTTATTGACCATCCGCGGGTATTTATCTACCCCGCGGGTGGTCAATGCATCCCTATGTTGTGCGGTTCCACGGGCAGGAGAAGAGTTAAAATCTGCTGCGGATTTTAATTCTTATTTTGCCCGTGGACATGAGCCCTTAAGGTACAAAACAGCCTGGTCCTTAAAGGGTTAAACCCCAATTCAAAACTTTTCCCCATTGACCTCTTACAAAGGTTTGAGAATCACATTGTAAGAGGAGCGCCTGACTTGGTGGATGCTTGAGATCCACATTGTAAGAGGAGCGCCTGACTTGGTGGACACTAGAGATCCACATTGTAAGAGGAGCGCCTGACTTGGTGGACACTTGAGATCCACATTGTAAGAGGAGCGCCTGACTTGGTGGACACTAGAGATCCACATTGTAAGAGGAACGCCTGACTTGGTGGACACTTGAGATCCACATTGTAAGAGTGGCGTCTGACTTGGTGGATGTTTGAGATCCACATTGTAAGAGTGGCGCCTGACTTGGTGGACACAACGCGTCCATTCATTACATAATTGGGCGTCCGTTTGGTAATGTAGTCAGACAAGGATTAGCCCAGAGATAACAGCTGATCACTAGGGTTAGAGAAGCCAGACCCATGGGGTTGTCCTTTAAGCTCATCACATAGAAGCAAAATTGAAATACAAGCCGTGTGACCCCTCTGGCCATATAATTGTGATTTGTAAGGCATATACATTTTCAGGCTTGAGTATAAAAAAACCTTGTTCCATCCGTGCTGACAGCGTTGATGAATGGCCCATGTCCAAAGTCTCTGCTTCTCTCTGAGCAGAGCCACTAATTAAAGGTGTGAACTGTTTTATTCTGTACAGTATGTCTTCCCAATGTGCATGTATCCTTTACAAATCGTTTTCTTGTATGAGTTTTTGTGTGCTGAAATATTGAATAGAATGTATTGCACTGGTTTTGTAGCATTAAACTTCCCACTGCTTGTTTTTGTTTCTGTCCAGTATTTTTTAGGTTCATGCCTCATATACATAGATATACACTTTTTAGTGCGGATCCCTTCTGTTTTATAAGCTGGGTGTTTGTGCGCTGAAAGATAGTAACAAAATATTGCTGCAGCACATCTTGAATTACTTGCTTCTGCTGCTAGAACTTTACAGAACTACTTATAGAAACTAAAAGGTCTCACAAATTCCCATCTATCTATGTACTACAGATGTAGCAGAGCTTAACTTGTGTGATAACTTGTCACAGAAAGTTAACTTACCTAAAGCCGTTACTGTATCTCAACGCAAAAGTCTTTGTAAAGTAGTTGAAATGGTAAACAAACTGTGGCTCAAAAAGTTATCATAATGGGCTAAAAGGCATATTAGTCTTTACTGAGTCTGTTCAAACACACACACATACATATTATATATATATATACTCTCATTGTCAAGAGGAATAATACACCTAAAAGGAGTTGACGGGGTCAGATAAAACTTTCTCTGTGTGATTGTAATGTTGATGCAAGTAAGTGATTACAATATCAGAGCAAAAGGATTTATTGTGGAAAACTGACCCCTCCAATGGAGGCTCTAGTACCCTGTTGTACCACCTCTAGCTTGGATACAAGATGTGATACGGGCAGGCATGGAGGCTCTAGTACCCTGTTGTACCACCTCTAGCTTGGATACAGATGTGATACAGGTGGGCATGGAGGCTCTAGTACCCTGTTGTACCACCTCCAGCTTGGATACAAGATGTGATACGGGTAGGTATGGAGGCTCTAGTACCCTGTTGTACCGCCTCTAGCTTGGATACAAGATGTGATACAGGTGGACATGGAGGCTCTAGTACCCTGTTGTACCGCCTCTAGCTTGGATACAAGATGTGATACAGGTGGGCATGGAGGCTCTAGTACCCTGTTGTACCGCCTCTAGCTTGGATACAAGATGGGATACTGGCAGGCATGGAGACTCTAGTACCCTGTTGTACCACCTCCAGCTTGGATACAAGATGTGATATAGGTGGGCATGGAGGCTCTAGTACTCTGTTGTAGCGCCTCCAGCTTGGATACAAGATGGGATACAGGCAGGCATGGAGACTCTAGTACCCTGTTGTACTACCTTTAGCTTGGATACAAGATGTGATACAGGGGGCATGGAGGCGTTAGTACCCTGTTAGGCCGCCTTTAACTTAGATACAAGATGTGATACAGGTGGGCATGGAGGCATACAGGTTTTGTGTGGTATCCTGCGGCATATCGCTCCACATTTGTTGTAACTGAGATTCTAGATCATGTAAACTCATAGGTTGTCAAGTTGGCATCCCAGATGGTCCCATTCTTGCTCTATCCGTGATAAATCTGGTGACCGGGCAGCCACGGAAGTGTGACAATGTTGTGGGGGCTCCTGTGACCCCCTTGTGTGCGGCTGAGCATTATCCTACTGGAAAATGCCTCTTGGAAGCCACCATGAGAGGAACACATGTGATTGCAGGATGTCCTAAACATATCGCTGAGCAGTCATTGTCCCTCATACCACTACTAGGGGGAATCGGCTGTTGTATGTGATGGCCCCCCAGACCATCACACCAGCAGGTGGCAGAGTGCCACTCCACAGCAAAGGCAGGATTGAGGCGCTCACCCCAAGGTCTGCAGACACAAACATGGCCATCGTCAGTGCGCAAACTTAACCTGGACTTTTTGCTGAACACAGCCTGGTTCCACTCCGTAGCAGCCCAGTTTAGTTGTTCATAACACCAATGCAAATGGAGGACATGGTGGGTGTCAACTGCCGTACATGTAATGGGTGCCGTGAGACCAAATGTCCTGCAGCCAAGTGCCTATAAATGGTTCCGACAGACACAGGGGTGTAACGATGGCGCCACCTGATATCACGTGATTTCTCACTGGAGTGTGGAATGGGTGCTTAACCGGCCGTGGTGGCTTCCACATGGAAAAGTAAGGTTTTGTGCAGGACGAGTTCAAGTTTGAGCAAAAATATCTTTAAAAAAACCCTTAAGGATAAAATACTGCACTACACTACAGAGGTTGCTTCAAGATGGCAGTGATGCAGATCTTGGACTAATGCTTTATATAATGTAGAAGAAGGTGCATTTTATTAGTTACTTCTTTCATTTTTAAACCTGGTCATTTTAGTAGGTAATCTATTAGGACATCTTTCTCCCTGTCTCGTTGCTATTTCCCATAGAGGTACAGTATTTGGTTACTACATAGCCTTCTATAACAGTCTCTATAGTGATCCACCAGTAATTTACTGTCATAT
This sequence comes from Eleutherodactylus coqui, assembly GCF_035609145.1. Lineage (NCBI taxonomy): Eukaryota > Metazoa > Chordata > Amphibia > Anura > Eleutherodactylidae > Eleutherodactylus > Eleutherodactylus coqui. Next base: position 51,896,086 of record NC_089845.1, on the reverse strand, counting down.
ACAACACTTCTTTCTGCAAGCATATAAATGTTCTGTGACCTGATCGTCTTGGGTGCATTTCCCAAATACATGCCTGGGGGTCTATGCACTTTTGTGGATGCCTCTGCTGCTGTTACTTGGAAACAAGGGTGAGAAACAGTTCATTCACAGACATTGCTGTCCTATAAACGCCTTCTGTGTTATGTATGGAAACATTCATAAAGGACGGGAGTTTATCCAATGTCCTTAGAATACGCTAACTTTGCAGTCATGTTATTCAACATGGAGAATTGAGGGGACTACTAGTAGGTTGTTGGCTGTCTTGCCTGGCACAGTCCTCCCATTCTGGGCTGCTACTTTCATCCTGGCACAATATGTCTGAATATCATTGTCATCTTAAAGCTGTTTTAAGGCCTATAAAAAATACGTTAATTGATTTAATTCCTGTTCTCAGGAGAATGTTCACTTCTCAATTGATGCCTTTATTGGCAGCTGCTCTCTGCAATCCTAGGCTGGCTTTAGACAGCTGTAACATGGCCACATTCTGCATCCTCATCCTCCATAGTTCTACTGAATCAGCCTTAAAGCGATATTTCCACAATGACATTCATGCCCCATTGTACCAACTTTTTAACCCCTTAAGGACACGGCCTTTTTAAGCCATAAGAAAAGTTTTTTTGGGGGGGGGGGATTTTCATCTTTGCATTTCAAAAGCCATAACTTGTTTATTTTTCTGTCGACATGGCCGTATGAGGGCTTGTGCCATTTTTAGGTACATTTAATGTGTTGTAAAACTTTTATAAATTTTTTTTAGAGGATAGGGAGAGAAAACACATCGATTCTGCCTTTTTTTAATTAGCACAAGGCAACAACATAACAACAGTGAAAGAGTTCGAAGACTTTCCAGATGCGTTGCATACAGCACTGCGTAAATGTTTTAGGCAGGAGCGGCAAAACTGCTGCAAAGTAAGAATGCTATCCCAGATAGAAGTGTTAATAGCTTATTTTTGTCGATTTACAAAATGTAAAGTGACCCAAATCTAAAACATATCAATATTTGTTGTGACTGCTAGAGATGAGCGAGCGTACTCGGTAAGGACAGATACTCGGTTGAGTATCGTCCTTTTCGAGTACCTGCCTGCTTGCCCCTGCAAAGATTTGGGTGCTGGCGAGGGGAGAGCGGGAGTAAACAAAAGGGGGAGGGGGGAATCTCTCTCTCCCCCTCGCTCCCTTCTGCTCACTCCGCAACACAGCGGTCACCCCCGCCAGCTCCCGAATCTTTGCGGGCGGGCAGGCAGGTACTCGGTAAGGACGATACTCGCTCGAGAATCTGTCCTTACCGAGTATGCTTGCTCATCTCTAGTGACCGCCCTTTGCCTCCAAAACAGCATCAGTTCTTCTAGTTGCACTTGCACACAGTTTTTCACGTAATCAGTGCAATTTTCCTGTGAGCGGCACACAATGCCGATAGCCCATTGATTTCTATAGGGCCCCTCACACCAGTATTTTTTTCATGCACATACTACTTGTGCAATAAAAAAACACAGCATACACTATCTTTGCATGCATTATGTCCGTCTACACACCGAGATAGCGCATGGGGATTGGAGGAATGTAGCAAGTACACATCATTGCATATCCTGCTGTGTGCAGGTCATGGTCATGTGAGCCTGGCCTATAACTGTGGTTTTGCAATATGATTTTCGAGCAATTGGGAAGTACAAGTAAAGGGTATAAAATCTATGTGTTTCACCTGTACTTGCCATGTAACTGAAAATTTCATTGCAAAACTGCGGCATGTAGTCTTTACAGTGTAGTTCCGGGGTCGGGTGGCATTGCCCTCTCGGTGCAAGGGCATCCGTAGATTATACATTGCGAAAAGTTGTTATATTACTATTAAATAGCGGTAATTCCCATCTATACATTAAAGCTGTTTTATCATCCCCTGCATTTTTTTCAAGGCTCGTCCATTCCGAGGGGTTGGACAAGGCTGTAAGTACACCGTTATGGATGCCCTAGTGCGGCAGCTCGAACGGGTGTTTCACGTACTCGGCACAGCTGTAAACACAGACACATGACTTTTTTTCCCAAGTGGACAGGTTGGCAGACCATTGCTTGGTTTGGCACGGGGTGGCATTTTCAGAGTACGATCATCTCAAGTTCAAGTCATGACCTGTTACACCCCACTGAAAACCCAACATCTTGAGACGCTATCTTTGAAGTGCATCTCTATCAAATGACTACTTCACCTTTAAAAGCCTCTTGGTCGTCACACTACACACTTTAAGCTTAGAACACAGTACGGGACCTTGGGGAGATTCCATTAATCACCCCCAACCGGGGAATTAATGCCTTTGTCGAAGGGAAGGGAACCGTTGGCGTCTTGCCAAGCCATTGCCGTGCCTATAGATCAAGGAGTGGAGAGATGCGGGGGTTCAGTCATGTAGTCTCTTTTTAAGAAGTGAATGTGAATGTTTACTGAGAGCAGAACATTCAAGGAAGCCGAGCATGTTTGAATGTCAGCCCAGACATTTATCTGGCCGGCTTCCACTGGGATATTGGCGTGAATAAGATGTGTACACAGCGCCTGTGTTTAGTTGCTCCTGACTTGCTTTGCTAGAAAATATTTCTGCTTTTTTTCCAGACTGGAACAAAACTCTGTTAAACAAACGTTTAGTGCTTCAGTTTCTTGCGGAGAAGCGTATTGTAACACGTCCGTAAAAAACGGACTTGTTACAAATTACATTAAGACTGTACGTCATCGGTATATGATCTCTATTTGCTGTCATGGGTTTATTCTCTACCAGGCAAATACCGACTGTAATTGCCCAATAGAAAATGATTTCAATATGAAAGCAAAAACAGACAAAAAAGTTTTTTTTTAAAAACAGCCATTAATTATACGGTCATGTGAATACATCCATAGATTTACATTAGCTCCATAAACGTGGACCAAATGTAGAGTTAAAGTACACTTGTCTGAAAGCGGCCTTATGGAGATTTAGTCTCGTTCTTGAAAGATGGAACTGGATTTCTTGGTAACATTTAGTTATTCATCAAGCACTCCTACGGCTACAGAATTTAAAAAAAAATGCATATGATCCCTTTGCCTGCAGAATTTGTTATTGGGGGAACAAGGTGGTCACCTGTAAATTTCTTCACCTGACCAGAAAAGTAGATGCTTAGCGAAGTACGTAAAGTATGTATTTCACTCAGCAGAACTATTATTATATTAAAGACTGAAATTTACTAGTGACATCTTAATTCACACCATCTGTGACACCAGTACATACAGTGAATAAAAGTGTAAGAGGGGTGAGTAGTGCCCTGGTTCCCTTTTACTGATCACAGTGGCCGAGTCGTTCCTTTCGGTCTTAGCCAGGCAAAGTCCTGCCATCTACTACTGTCGGCCACTTTGTCGCAGTCTGGACTGTGCTACAGTGATGCAGACTGTATTGTTAAAGGGGTTTTCCATGGAAATACTATTGATGACCTATCATCAGGATAGGTCATCAATAGTTGATCGGCCGGGGTCCGCTGCTCATGACCCCAACCGATCAACTGTGTAGGCGCTTGCTGTCAGCGCCGCAATAACCGAGGTTGGAGCAGAAGCTTCTGCGCCGACCTCTATGTAGTGGCCGGCGCTTGTAAGTGCAGACACGGCTCTCATTAAAAACAAAGAGAGCCGTGCCTACACTTAGAAGCACCGGCAACTACACGGAGGTCGGCGCGGAGACTTCCGCTCCGACCTCTGTTATTGTGGAGATGACAGCATGCGCCCACACAGCTGATTTGTCAGGGTTCCAATAGTATTTCCACGGAAAACCCCTTTAAAGTTGGCCACATAAGGTGGGCATGGCTTAGCTGCCGAGGTGAATGGCTGACTGAACTTGGAGCTCCTGTACAACAGGGGCCTTTCAGCAACTACACAGCGGCAAACATACAATGGAGTGGATCAAACCCGTTACCTCTACATCTAGCATGGCAAGGAGAGGGAAAGAAAGTGACTACGAAGCAGGAAAAAACTGTTCTGTATCCACGTTTTGTGGTCACTGGTGTGAAGATAGCGCAGTTGGAAGTCCACAAGGAGCCTCCATAACATCAGAGTCTGTACTGCATTCGCCTGAGCAAGAGAATTCTACGGATGGTAAGCAAAATCTGTGGAACTGCAATGAACGAGCGGCTCTGTCCTATCAGATAGCGAAATTTTGCATCTCCACCTCATGACTTGCAGCAAAATTATGTAGAGACCAGACTGGAGCCTACACAACAGTATTGTTATCATCATCATCATCTACATAACTATAAAATGATTGTAGCCTCTTCCCTCGCCTTCAGTCCAGCAATACATAGATAGAAACTGGAATTTCCTGAGGGCCAACCGAATGAAAGTGTGAGTGATCAGCCATCTTTTACTGATATATCCCCTCATATAGAAGACTCTTTTAACAGCATGCCTGTAACAGATACATTTATTACTGACATCGCCATGAAAGCTACGTTGAAAGTTCCGCAAATTTCTCTGTAGTCTAAATTTTCTAAACTCATTCAATCTATAAATATAGCTATAATTGAAGCAGAGAAAAGAACCACATGGAGACTCAATTGGCGAAATTTGAAACGTCAAGTAACAAACTCATCAAAGCACACCATGTACTACAATCAGAGCTAGACCGACTTAGAGCCAAGTTGTGGACTTGAACGACAGGTCCCGCCGTAACAACATTAAAATCAATGGGGTTCCTCAAGACCGTGCCTGTCTCAAAACTAAAATCATACCTACAAAAGTTCATGAACACCTTGCTGCCAGGCTGCCCGCGACAGAACTTCGTAATAGATAGGGGACACGGACTCCCTCGACCTAAACGTCTGGCAGACCACATACCAAGGACACGTTTCCATTTGAAGGAGAAGGTCTTGGAGGCCATTACGAAAATGAGCACGCTACCTGCGCATATCAGTAACTATCTCTACATACCAACTTACATGCAACAACATTAGCACAAAGACGACAACTACTCCCTGTAACTACTACGCTCAGAGACAACACAATCCTGTAGAAATGGGGATCTTCTGTACGTCTTCTGATTACTTACAGCAACGACTGTGTCGTGAAATCATTGGAAGATTGGATCAACCACCTACAGCGATGGAATTTAATGTCTCTCAACTAGCTAAAGGACTCTAAAAAACATTTTTCATTGGATATCAGAAGACTGGTGCATGGCGAAATCTTGCAATAAGTCTTCCATTAAGAGAGGAGCATGGACTGTTGGTGTTACGATTTGGAACGGGTTTGGAGCCTCATGTAGTAACCCAAGCAGACAAATACAGTGGTCAAGATAAGCCAGGTGTCAGAACTCGAACCCGGTACCTCTTGCGCTCTAGTCAGCAGCTCTCTTTCCTGGGCACCCTGCTGAAACCCAGCCTTGTTCTGTTTCTTTGCTCCTGCTAAGTCTACTTCCTATCTCCCTGTCCTGGCTCTAGCCTGCTACTAATTAGGACTTCCTATAAAAGCCTGACCATGCCCCAGATCCAGTGCGTGATTATTGTTCTCCACCACCTTGATTAAGCTTCTCTTTCTCCTGCTCATCTGCAATTGTACCTAATGCTGCTGACCTCTGTTTTCCATTTGACTATGCAACCGTCTCATCCCATTGTACTAAATACCAATACCTACTGCTGCTGACCTCTGGCTTCCATTTGACTACGCTTCCGTCTCATCCCATTGTACTGCATACCGTGACTTCCCGATAATGGCTCCCGGGTATCTTGACTACTCTCCATTGACTGGCACTGCTACTATACATTCTGTTCCAATTCAGCGTCGGTAAGACATAACACCAGGGGTCAGTAATGGGCAGATATCTGTTGCAGTACAAGGGAACAGGTAGATAGTTGTAGTCAAAATATAGCCAGAGGTCGGTAATGGGTAGCAGCAATCGTATAGAGAGGAGCGGTTATAGCAGAGCTAGACTAAAGGCAGAGATCACGCAAAGGAAGGAAGGACAAGGCAATCAAGGGACAGGGTGCAGTCAATTAGGGAAACTGGGGCAGGCACAAGGAACAAGGGCAATATTCAGCAATGGAGCTATCCAACTCTCTCAGCAGGAAAGCCCACCGCCTGGAGTACAGAAGCTCCTGGGTTTGAGTTCTGACAGTTGGTGTATAACAATAGAAAACACCTCGGAAAAAATAGAGAACTTTTCCCCCCACATAAGAAGTTCGGCTCCAGCATATAACTTTTTCTTTACTTCTAGCTATGTTAATAACTATTTGATGTTACTGTTTTTTTTCTTTCTCTTCTGCCTTCTGTTTTCCTTTTTTGTTATATACCAGGCTTATATATTGGCCTTTTTAGGTAGTTAACAGATGCTCCTAAGCCGTTGATTACAAATTGTTCTAAATATCTGAAAAACTAAGTAACCACGCTTTAGGTATCTACTGTAATTTAGAGTGATTAAAGGTAGTACTGCTAGATGTTAAAGGGTTTAATAGCCTCCAGAAAAGAACATTTATGCAAGCTAATGTAAAAAAAAAAATCAACATCCGACAACTTTGATACGCAAGAGACTCATATCGCTTTAAGAGATGTTTTCCATTCATATACCCAGACTAATGGCCCATTTTATTGCAGGGCTATTACAAATAAATTACCACCTTGCATTTGATTGAAGAGGTTAATGAAATTCTAACCGTGTTTATTACTTCCAAACCCCAATCTTAAAAATGTGCAAGTTAACCTGGACAAGAATACACTGCATCTGAAACCTACACACTAGACAAACAGATTAGTGAAAAGGTGAAGTATATGTGCAGTTGTTGAAGCAAGTACTCATAGATGGTATCAGGAGATCTGTTCTGTGATGAGCGGAGTCTCTGAGTCATTTCTAGAAATTACACAGTAGTTAAGTGAAAAATATTCAAAATCTTTCTAAAACTGTTTCAGAGTACATCACATCTTGTTGGCAAAATATCAACATAGTAATATCTGTGAATTTTTTTACATTTTTCTTTGGACAGTCATAGTATAATCAGAGAATCCTTTAAAAAGTAGAACAGAGAGGCATTATTTGCTTACATAATACAAGGTCAGAACGGCCCGGTGGGGACAATTCATTGGCATGACCATCCAGCTTCTCACATCCCAATAATGCGCCCCTCTCAGACTCTGGTAACGGGCTGACATCTCTTCTCTGCGCCGCAGAGGCGTCTAGTGGTAAACAAGCTCTACCCAAGTGGAAGAAGAGGTCACTACACACAAGGAGCCTCCGAGAGCCTCTTATAGGCCAATGGTGGAACCACTTTTAAGGTCCTCCGGTGACTAGACCATTCATCTAATCACACCACAACTCCAATCACTTGTATATCTGCCTGAGATGAAACTGCATGCCAAGTTCCCCCAAGATGCAAGATACGCTCCTAAAAAAACTAAACAGAATAAACTAGAGAGAGTGCCAATCCTACACACCTTATAGTACACCAAATGGCCACTTCATTACAGACACCCATCTAACAGTATGTTGAACCTCCTCTGGCCATCAGGATCACAACAACTCATCGCGTTTTCCATCCACAGATATCAGAGGACCCAGGGTGTACCAAGAAAACATTCCCCACAGTATTACTTCACCTTCACCAGCCTGACCTGTTGACACCTGGCAGGAAGGGTTCATTGTTTCATGCTGCTTATCCTGACACTCCCATAAGGATAGTGCAAGAGTAATCTGCATTGGATCCTAATCATCAGCTGTTATAGGCCATCTGTGCTAAGGAGTGACAAGTTGTGCATTCAGACACATTAGTTGGAGCACCAGTGTTGTATTTACTGCAATTTGCTTGACCCCGCACCACCTGCTCGTCAGAATAATTCTTGACCCCTTTCATCATCGAGTTGTTTACGCCCACAGGATCCCCTTTCACTGGATGTTTTTCCTTGATCCCCTCATTCTCAGTATACATTGACATTGTTGCACAAGAAAACCCCACAAGATTGGCAGTTTTTGAAATACTGGCGCCGGCTACTGTAGCACTGATGAACGTGCCTCATTTGAAGTTGCTCAGATCGCTGGATTTTCGTATTGTAATGTGGATTTGCACTGAAAAACTTGATTGCTTGATTCTATACTGCACTCTGGGGCCATATATCTAATTTACATATAGGGAAGCTCCAACCATGAAAGGGCAGATGTCTCTAATAAAGTAGCCAATCAGTGTAGCTGTACTTATTAAAGGGGTTGTCCCGCGAAACAAAGTGGGTCTATACACTTCTGTATGGCCATATTAATGCACTTTGTAATGTACATTGTGCATTAATTATGAGCCATACAGAAGTTATCAGAAATTTTTCACTTACCTGTTCCGTTGCTAGCGTCCTTGTTTCTATGGAGCCGTCTAATTTTCAGCGTCTAATCGCCAAATTAGACGCGCTTGCGCAGTCCGGGTCTTCTTCTTTTCTCAATGGGGCTCCGTGTAGCTCCGCCCCGTCACGTGCCGATTCCAGACAATCAGGAGGCTGGAATCAGCAGTGGACCGCACAGAAGCCCTGCGGTCCACCGAGGGAGAAGATCCCGGCGGCCATCTTCAGCAGGTAAGTAAGAAGTCACCGGAGTGCGGGGATTCAGGTAAGCGCTGTCCGGTGTTCTTGTTTAACCCCTGCATCGGGGTTGTCTCGCGCCGAACGGGGGGGCTGTTGAAAAAAAAAAAAACAGTTTCGGCGCGGGACAACCCCTTTAATGCAAGGAAAATGTGTTCATTTTGCAAGATGCACAGATGATTCACTCCTAGTTAGCTTTTCCCAACCTACAAACCTAAATGTTTAAGGTTGTAGTCTAGCATTAGAAAAAAAAATCTAACTTTTTCAGAAAGAGTACCACAGGGTTTACCAATGCAGCGGCTAAGTCCCCTTCAATTGGATTCTCAAATAAGGCGCAGTTCACATCTGCATTGGCACCTCCGGTCAGAAGTTCTATCGCAGATTCGGCACAAAATATTGGAAGAAATAGCGCTGCATGCATCGCTTTTTCTTCCCGCCAAATGCTGGACAGCTGAGCGGTAAGCGAACCCACACCATTATAGTCAATGGGGTCTGTTCGGCATTGTTTAGTCTTAAGATGACCCCAACTGGCCAAGGAATTCCCCTTTACTGTTACCCCATGGAGCAGTAAAATGGAATCCCCGATGTGAAAGCAACTTAAGACACGCAGCCCAATGACAAATATGGTGCTGTTTCTGGGGAAAAAAGAGAGAAAACCTTTTTTCCTGAAACCCCTTCAATGTAACTTTAGCGTTGTAACTGTATAATATGTTCCATAATTAAATGAAAAATAAATGTAATTGGACAACTATAATATTTCAACACACCTTAGGAAAACCCATTTCCTACGAAGATGATTGTAATCTGTGTACCATACTGTATATTCATGCCCTTCTGGTAGCTTTTAATTAAGCTGAAGAATTCCTTATATCGGTCACATACTATCCTTCAAAACATGTACCTTCAGGAGGCAGATAATGCACTCGTAAACCTGAGTTTATAAAGTTTATATGAGTTTATAAAAGAAAGTTTTATGAGGGGACTTTTTGTTTGTGACTACACCCATAGCCGTGGTTTATTCATTTGGCTGACCATATCGTACGTCCTACCTCCGACTCCCATCTGACCTCCCACAATATGCTTCTTGGACAGCTTTGACTGGACAAGTTTGACAGTTGTCATTTGGCCATTTAGATACTGCTAGCATATTTTCACAAGTAGCAATATTCTGTAAAACCTGACAGCTTGACAATTTCAGAAATTTCTGGCATGGCACAGCTTGTCCATAAAAGCTTGTAAAGGAGAATTACCCCATGAACAAAGAAGTAGGAAAAGGAAACAATTGGCATCTCGTTTGATTCAAATCATGTATGAACTTCGGTGTTAAAGTTCGTTTTCTAAAATGTGCCATCTGTTTGACTACTAAGTAGTTGTCCATTTTTTCTGGTTGTTTTGTATGCCTTTAATCTTCACATTTACAGTTCTTTGCTTTGTATGCTTTGTTACACTTGTGTATTTTGTAGAACTACTGCAATACCATCTGCTACTGCGGATATTTTATAAGTTTTGATTTATTCAAGAATAGTCAAGAAATGTTCTACTATAGCTTTATTTTCTTGACTTGGTAGGACTAGATGTGATGTCCAAAATGTCCTTCATAAAGAAGGGACCACAATAACTTTCTGAGATCCAGTTGTTTAACCCTTTCCAATCCACTGTCTGACGTCTAAAGACATTCTGATTTGAAGGCTGTACAGCTCCGATGTTGGAAGACGTCCGGCAGGGTATTCTTACTGTAGATTTCTGGCCGCTCTGTTATCGGGGACTTCTCCAGCATGTCACATACCACAGTACTGGCTCTAGCCAGCAGATGGCGCCATTGTATAATGGCAGAAAGAGAAAGCTCCCTAGGTAACCCTGAATCCAAAATTGGATTGCAAAGGGTTAACATACTTAGAAGTCTGTGTAGATTGTATTCATTTTAATTTTGCAACATTCCCACTTGGATATTATATCGATTTGAGAAATTTGTAAATAATCTTACAATTTCCACCATTTCTACATAATAAATTGGCGAGTCTACACTGGTCACTTCAGATCTCTTCTAATGTCCGATTCATATATTTACAGGTAATCTCCTGGTTTATATAAATTCTCAGACTTGCTAAAACAAATTGTTTATTCACAGACATGTACTTGAAGTCCAATCACTTTATATGTATTTTTTTTTAGCTATTACAGACAATTTTTTAAAATTGCATTATTAGGACTTTTTGAGATATTTGAGGCTGCTCTCTAACCTGTACCTTGAGATGTCTGAGGCTTCCTTCCTCTTTTTATTAGCCAAAGCTGAGAACTGCCCAAGTATGACTTTAAGCTCTAGGGTGTCTTGAGTATTACTTAAATCCTCATGAGGAAACCTGACAGGGGTTCTACCAGAGTTGACAATCATCTTATTTCTTCTGAACATAGCAAAAAATCTTGGACAATGCAAAAAATTTACAGACAACTTGAAAACTCCTTAAATTCCTATAATAATGTATTATGTAATATCAACAGATTTGGATGGTTTCACACTTCGGCAGGGTTTCCGTTTTCTTGCTCCGTCCAGGGAGCAGAAAAAGGGGAATCTCTGCAGCTGAACGGTTCCGATGCAGATGTGAAACCGGCCTTAGTGGCATTTATTTTGCACTGTAACATAAACGTCATTATATTAGGCCGGTTTCACATCTACGTCGGAGTCTACAGACCTGTCACAGACCTGGAAGAACATATTGGAAGGAAAAGCGCGGAATGCAGCGCTTTTTCTTCCATCCAGAAGCCAGGCAGCTGGGCAGAAAGTAGGGTCAATGGGGTCTGTCTGGGGCTGTTCAGTTCTGTCCAGAGACAAAATTGTTAATCAGCAGGGATTCCCCTTTTCCACTTCGAAGAGAATCCCTGCTGATGAACACCTTTACACAACCTGCTCAAGCTCTCTAAAGAGCCCTTGAATCTATGGATGATTGGCAAATCGAAGTTCTGCCCACTCTGATAAAGTTCCATAAACATTTGTCCCAACCAGTCAACTGCTTTACAGCTCTGCATATCAGACCTATTTTGCAACCTGCTCTGCATTTATCACAAGATTCCATGCTAGCATACAATGTGAGGATAGTTCAAGAAGACCACGGTTACTTGTTGCCATCGGACTCGATTGCCATCGGACTTGATTGCATATCAAAGTGTGCCATACACACCTAGTCAGTACGCCTTAGTGGACATCTGAATGGATGTAATACACTATGAATCAACAGGCTGATTTGGGTTTCTTTTTCTTTATTTAGTAGAGAGATACTTAAATGTAGCTTGTCTATTTATTACCTTCCATGCTTATTACCTCTACTCTTTACGGGGTGGATGCGTAGTAAATCATATTACGGAATGTCATTATTACTGGTTTCAGAACTAAGCAGGTTTATAAATATAAACCTTCTGAAACCACCCACATCCTCCACTAGTTCATGAGAAGCAGGGTGGTTGTTCAGTGAAATCAGGGGATCTCTTAGCAATATTTGCAAATCTTACCCTTTAGGCAGCCCACATACAGACAACTGCGAGGTGAAAATAGTTGTGTCGAAACTATATTGATTGCCTGAAGTTCTTCATGCAGACAATTTCAACTGCTGAAAGCCTGCAGCAAACAAGGCCTATGTGAGGACCCCTGAGGGCTCACTCACACGGGCGTATGTGACCCGAGTATTACGTGCCTATGTTTCATGCACCGAAATACACAATACAAGGCAAATACGTATGTAAATGCAAGATAGGACATGCTGCATTCTATTTCTGCGTATTGCACTCGCATATTTTGTGCATGCAAATACGCTCGTGTGAAGCTGGCCCGAGGATGCATTCATAAATACCTGATTAGCTACAGATTTTCAGCAGCTGAAAAAATCCACAGCAAGTCTACGCCAAACTCCATATCAGAATCTGGACTACTTAGTGCAGATTTTGATTGGATTTTGGTGTGGAATTGCACCAGATTTCATCCATTTATTTAAATTCAACTGAAGAGCCAAAAACTGCAGCAAATCCGCAGCAAAATCAGTGACAAAATCCACCAAAAATCCGCTATGTGTAAATGCACCCTTAGGCCTTAGTCAGACGGGCGATTTTTCGCGCGATTTGCGGATCTGTCGAGCGCATTGCATTCAATGGAGACGGCAATACAGCCGTCTCCATTGAAAGCAGTGCGCTGCGGGCGAGTCCGGGATGAATTGTCGGTAAGGGCTTAAATATATAAGCCCTTCCCTGCAATCCATCCTAAAATGTGTTGAAATAAAAAAAAATTGTATACTCACCTTCTCCCGGCAGCCGGAGCTCCGCGTGGCCGTCCTGCAGTGGGTGTGAAGGGGGTGTGAGTCAGACCTGCCCCCTGATTGGCTCAGCGCTGAGCCAATCAGAGGCATGCCTCACTCACACCCATTCATGAATTCATGAATGGATGTGAGTCAGACCTGCCCCTGATTGGCTCAGCGCTGAGAGGCAGCAGTCACTCACCCATTCATGAATTCATGAATGGGTGTGTGAGTGTTTTCAGCCTCTGATTGGTCAGGGCTGTGACCAATCAGAGGCAGATCATTCAGCAGGCGGGGATTTTAAAGCCCCGCCGGCTGAATAGTGCCAAGAAGCAGTTCAGGAGAACTGACAGCGGCCGCGGCTGGACTCCGGCTGCAGTGGAAAGGTGAGTATACAATTTTTTTTTATTTTAACACATTTTAGAATGAATTGCAGGGAAGGGTTTATATATTTAACCCCTTCCCGACAATTCACCCCGCGCACGCCGGCAGCCCATTGCTTTCAATGGAGCAGCTCCATTGAATTCAATGGGCAGACATCGTTCTTCTCTGTCACAGCTGTTACAGCTGTGGCAGAGAAGAATGATTTGTCTTCTATATGTTCTCAATGGGGTCGCCGCTACTGCCGCCGGCCCCATTGAGTGCATATAGAGAAGAGAACAGGAATCGCAGATCGCAGATAGGTGCGATCTGCGATTTTTTGTTCTATAATTTATCGGACAAGCGCATAAAAAGCGCTCATGTGTCCGATACCATTGCAAAGCATAAGGCCTTAGTCAGACGGGTGTTTTTTTTGCGCGATTTGCGCATGCGCATACGTCCGGCGATTTTTTTAAACCATTGCTTTGCAATGGTATCGAACACATGAGCACTTTTTATGCGCTCATCCGATAAATTATTGAACAGAAATCGCAGATCGCACCTATCTGCGATTCCTGTTCTCTTCTCTATATGCGCTCAATGGGGCCGGCGGCTGTAACAGCTGTAACAGCTGTGGCAGAGAAGAACGATGTTTGCCCATTGAATTCAATGGAGCCGGCAATACAGCCGGCTCCATTGAAAGCAATGGTCTGCCGGTGATCGCGGGATGAATTGTCGGGAAGGGCTTAAATATATAAGCCCTTCCCTGCAATTCATCCAGAAATGTGTAAAAATAAAAAAAATATATATACTTACCTTGTCCCGGCAGACGGAGTTCAGCGCGGCCGGCCTGCAGTGGGTGTGAGTGGGTGTGAGTGAGAGCTGCCCCTGATTGGCTCAGCGCTGAGCCAATCAGAGGCAGCTCTCACTCACACCCATTCATGAGTGAGAGCTGCCTCTGATTGGCTCAGCGCTGAGCCAATCAGGGGCAGCTCTCACTCACACCAACTGCAGGCCGGCCGCGCTGAACTCCGTCTGCCGGGACAAGGTGAGTATATATATTTTTTTTATTTTTACACATTTCTGGATGAATTGCAGGGAAGGGCTTATATATTTAAGCCCTTCCCGACAATTCATCCCGCGATCGCCTGCAGCGCATTGCTTTCAATGGAGCCGGCTGTATTGCCGGCTCCATTGAATTCAATGCGCTGGACAGCTCTGGCCCGTTTCTATTGAAACGCGGCTAGGAGCAGTTTTTTCGGGCGTTTTTTGCCGCTATTTGCGGATTGCATGATGGATGCGCATCCGCAAATCGCGTGACCGGGCCGAAAAATCGCCCGAAAAATCTGCTCCTAGCCGCGTTTCCTTTGAAATGGGCCCGATCACAGGAGCGCTGTCCAGCCCATTGAATTCAATGGAGCCGGCAATACAGCTGGCTCCATTGAAAGCAATGGGCTGCCGGCTAGCACAGGATGAATTTTCGGGAAGGGCTTAAAAATATAAGTATTGCCGGCTCCATTGACTTCAATGGGCAAACATCATTCTTCTCTGCCACAGCTGTTACAGCTGTGGCAGAGGAGAATGATTTGTGTAGTATATGTTCTCAATGGGGTCGGCGCTGCTGCCGGCCCCATTGAGCGCATATAGAGAACACAAGGAATTGCAGATCGCAGATAGGCACGATCTGCGATTTCTTGTGTCCTATAATTTATCGGACAAGCGCATAAAAAGCGCTCATGTGTCCGATACCATTGCAAAGCAATGGTTCTATAAAATCGCCGATCGCATGCGCAAATCGCGCGAAAAATCGCCCGTGTGACCAAGGGCTTACAAAAAATAAAAAAGTATTAAAAATTTTTAAAAATGTATTTTTCCAGTCATTGCATCAAAAAATAAAGTGTGACATGTCAGAGAGAAAAAACATAATACCAAAATTCTGCTTTTTTGATCGCCACATCTGAAAGATAAAATTGAATAAGCGATTAAAAAGTCATACATACCCCAAAATGGTATTACTAAAAACTACAGGTCACATGTCATTAAAAACAGACCTCACACAATGGGAAAAAAAAGTTTAGAAGGTTTAAAGATGGTGACAGAAAGCTATTTTTTTTAATCAGTACTACATAAAAAAAAAACTATAGAAATTTGGTATTGTTGCAATCGCACTGACCCACAAAATGAAGATGTCATTTTAAGTACACGAATGTTGGAAAAGCAAACTCCCCAAAAATGGCGCGGTTGTGTTTTTTTTTTCTATTTCATCCTACTAACACATTTTTTTACATTTTTTTCCAATACATTTTATGGTATGTTAAATGATACCTTTGAAAAATACAAATTGTCCCACAAAAAAAACAAGCCCTCATATGGCTATGTCTTCGGAATAAAAAAGTTAGGATTTTTTTGACAGTAGGGCTGGAAAAATGAGAATGAAATAAAAACAAAATGTGCCGTGGTGGGGAAGGGTTAAGGCAATTCCATGATTTGAAATTTCTTGCTTAAAAATAATAAAATTAAGCTTTTATTTAGATTTGATGCAGTGTGCCAAAAAAAGTTCTAATTCCAATCGCAACTTTCTGGTCTTTGCTGGAGAGGAATGTAAGTGCTATTAAGCCTCAGTAGTATAACATGCGCTGTGTTTTGTCTGGTTGAAATGCATTTTCAACTAAACATTCCACACATTTTTCCCAGGAGAGAAAAAAAAAAAAAAAATATATATATATATATATATATACATATATATATATATTTGCACCTATTATCACTATGCTCTACTGTGCATCCTTCAATGTGAGGTGGGCCAGATTGGGATAACTAGGTGGACCAGGTCATATCTTGTGGAGTCTGCTGATCATTCTTTTTGGAAGAGATCTGTTTGTCTCACAATTGTTTAACCCTTTCATGCTCGAGGCATTGATGCGCCATGTCCAGGTCAAATTCCGCATTTCTGGGATTCCCACTTTAAAAAAAACTGAATTTTTTTTATTTTTCTGTGACCTGTCTGACGGGTTCAGTTTGTTCAGTGGTACCATATAACTTACCATATAATGTATTGGAAGACTTTTAAATATTTTTAAGTGGGATAAAATGGAAAAGAATCTGAATTGCACCATTTTGTTTACATGCTGTAGTAAAAATGGCCTTATTTTGTGGGTCAGTACAAGTACAGCGATACCAAATTTATATAGTTTTTTTTATATACAGTCCTACTTAAAAAAGGTACCTTACAAAAAATAAAATCCTTTCGCAACTTTTGACCGCATCCCTTTTTTTTTTTTTTTTTTTTTGCTGAGACAAAGTAAAAAAAGCCCCACGCTTCTTGAGGACGGAGGGCTGATACCATAAATGTGCGGAATGGAGTCTCCGTGAGAGGTCAAATCCATAAGTTTATTGCCCTAAGTTTTTTGGCAGAGCAACCTGTTAATTGTGTTGGTTGCATTTTGGGGAACATAGGAATTTTTGATAGGCAATTTTTTCTTGGAAACAGAGTGACTAAAAAGCGCAATTCTGCAACAGCATATTTTTTTTTCTGTTGGATGTAATCATGCAGGATTAATAATGTAGTATTTTAATAAAATGAACCGTTACGAATGTAGCGATACTAATTTTTATAAAATTTTTACATTTTTTTGAAAGTGACAACTGGAAAATGTTTTTTTTTTTTTTTTTTACTATTTACTATTTTTTATTTTTCTAAAAATTAAAAAAATTTTCTTTTACTTATTTTAACTTTTTTTTTCATGCCCATAGGGGACTTAAACCTGCGATCATCTGATCACTTATACAGTATAATGTAATACTATGGTATTGTATAATACTGTATTTTAACTACCTGCCTATTAGAGACATGCCACAGGCACGTCTTTAATAGGAAAACAATTATGGCAGTCTTGGAGACCTTCAGAAGTCCCCAGGCTGCCATGACACCTGGATGGCACCCTTGTGATCTTATTGCGGGTAATGGGTGTATTCAGAAAATTTAAATTCCAATTGGGACCAAAGAAAGGACAGTAACATTTAAAGGGTTAGAAGTCACGATCAGAGTTATTTCTGATCATGACTTTTGCTGGCGGGTGTCAGCTGTCAAAGACAGCTGATGCCTGCCATGTATAGAGCAGGTTCGACATCCGAGCCTACTCCATACGCAGCATAGGCTGTAGATGGCTATAATCATGCTAACTGCATGGGTTATATTATATGTGGTTAGGATGTACATGGTTGTATGTGTGAGGCAAAGGGATTCAAGAGAGGCCAAGGAACAGACCTGAACCAGTGCATGTGCAGTCAGAAGAGCCTTACCTGTCATAAGCAGACTCCTCAGGATCCTCTGGGTATGCGCCAGTCCTGCTCTAATGTGTTGGACATCGGCATCTTCACTGGCCTATGGATAATGTAGAAGATGTCATCCACCTCACTTAAAGGAAAAGGGGCTGAATAACACAGAAGACTCTTGGTGGCTAGAACAGTCCGGATACGCCCACTGGACCATTCAAATCTAATTTGCATAATTTAAAAAATGTGTTTTCTGCAGTTATTAAGGCGTAATATGCTGTGACAAATACACAAAATGTTTTTTTCCTATTCTAAACAGTTCTAGAATGAAACGTGGTGATGGGTTCTCTTTGACTGTACATCTATGCAGGTTAAAATAGTGTTAGTTTTAAAAGTCATAGAAAAGAAAATGATGCCGATTTATCATCTAAAATATAAGAGTATGAAGTGTAATTACCCAGTATAGCAAAAGTAAAGGAATCGGCTTATGGAATAGAGGTTAAATGATGGCACTTGCCATAAGAAAAGTCCCGTTAAAATAAATGAGGCCATTAACAGAAATGCTTCTTAGTGACAGGCACATTATTCATATCGGAATGTAACATACTTTACAAAATGCCTTAATAAATACTCTTCACAAGCAAGCTATAGATGTTTTTCAAGCAAGCTATAGATGTTTTTATGGACCGCATATAGACTACGGCCTTTTCTCATAGCTACCACACAGCGTCCGTCCTACTTAGAGACTAATGGCAGCCATAGACACGCAGCTGTCTTTAACTACTTTGTATTTCCATTATCCCGATGGTAGATTGTGTAAATAACATCAGGGGCGTAACTATAGAGGGTGCAGGGGATGCGGTTGCACCTGGGCCCAGGAGCCCTAGGGGGCCCATAAGGCCTCTCTTCTCCACATAGGGAGCCCAGTACTAGGAATAAAGCATTATAGTTGGGGGTCCTGTTACAGGTTTTGCATTGGGGCCCAGAAGCTTCAAGTTATATCTCTGTGCAGCATGGTTTAGGTATGGGTACGGTAACAGATACAGATAGAGGAGGGGCCCCAGCTCACCTTTTGCATCAGGGCCCCTGAGCCTTTAGTTACGCCTCTGAATAACATCATAATAGGAAGTTATTTGCAGGGCCGAGACAAGGTATTTTGGTGCCGTAGGCAAGATGGCAAGTGGTGCCCCTCTGTGAATGCATAAAAATCTGGGGCATCATCCAATGAAAATCGGCATGAGAAACCAGGTGGATTTGCATTGAAATTTTGATTGCGTGAACAAGTCCTAATGGATCAGACTGAAGGGCGCAGAGGTAAGTGAATGAGGAGACATTAGGGTCACGTAACCCTTTAAGGACTCGACCTAATTTGGTACTAAGGGTGCTGCAATGTTTCCGTTGACATATCCATATGAGGGCTTGTTCATTGCTGGATGAGTTAGACTTTTATTGGTACTATTTTGGGGTACATATACTGTATGGTATCATTTTTTAATCTTCCGAGGACATAGCCTTATGAGGCCTTGTTCATTATGGGATGAGCTGTACATTTTCTTGGTACTACTTTGGGTTACACAATATGTACTGTATAATAGTTAAACAATTGTTTCTATCTAACCCTACACTTAGGACAAAATATATTGGTTGTGATCATTCCCTTAAGGTAACCCCTCGCCTCACCACAGCACCATAAACTAAGTTATGGTATTGTTAGAGGAGGTTACAGGGAGACGGGTGATGTATTTTTTAAACTCACCCGCTCCCTGGTTCCCACAGTGTCCACCACTGAGTTCCGTGTGCACATTCTCCAATAGACTTGTATGCACACGGCAATATGAAAAGAGTCAGATTTTCGTGCCTATAACACGTCTTAATACAACACCTGCAGAAATACTATATATTAAAACTCTGAAGTATATGGTGAACCAATCACAGAATCATAAGTCCTCTTAAAGGGGTTGTCCCGCGCCGAAACGGGTTTGTTTTTTTTTTCAACCCCCCCCCGTTCGGCGCGAGACAACCCCGATGCAGGGGTTAAAAAAGAACACCGGACAGCGCTTACCTGAATCCCCGCGCTCCGGTGACTTCTTACTTACCTGCTGAAGATGGCCGCCGGCATCTTCTCCCTCGGTGGACCGCAGGGCTTCTGTGCGGTCCATTGCCGATTCCAGCCTCCTGATTGGCTGGAATCGGCACGTGACGGGGCGGAGCTACACGGAGCTACACGGAGCCCCATTGAGAAAAGGAGAAGACCCGGACTGCGCAAGCGCGTCTAATTTGGCCATTAGACGGCGAAAATTAGACGGCAACCATGGAGACGAGGACGCCAGCAACGGAGCAGGTAAGTGAATAACTTTTGATAACTTCTGTATGGCTCATAATTAATGCACAATGTACATTACAAAGTGCATTAATATGGCCATACAGAAGTGTATAGACCCACTTGCTTTCGTGGGACAACCCCTTTAAGGCAAAAAAAGGAAAAATGAATGAAAACTTTTTTTTTTTAACTAAAAAGTAAAGGATAATAAAAATTAAAACATACCTTTTCCTGTATTTATAATTTAAAAAAATTAAGAAAAAACAAACATTTCATATTGCCATTTCTGTTAAAGTTCACTCTATCAAATCATGCATTATTTATCCCGCATGGTGAACATTGTCAGAAAAAAAATAGACAATGCCAGAATTACACTTTTTTTGGCCACCCCATCTGAAAGATGTTTCATTTTTTAAATGTGGTGCAGCAAAATAACAATTAAAAAAAAAAAAATATATATATATATATATATATATATATATATATATATATATAAAAATTTGGTTTCATCGGAATTGTACTGACAACAGAATATAGTTATCATATTATTCCGCCCGCCCCCTGAACATGGTGCAGTTGTATTTTTTTTTCCACTTCATTCCACTGAGAAAATTTTAAAAGTGTTTCAGTACATTATATCGTACTTTAAATAGCACCATTGAAAAATACAATTTTTCATGCAAAAAAACAAGCCCTCATACCGCTGTGTTGATGGACAAACAAAGCAGTTCTGATTTTTTGAATGTGGGAAGAAGAAACCAAAAGTGAAAAAAAATGGCCACGTTCTTAAGGGGTTGAATGCCACTGCCAACAGGAATGTTGAGATCAGAGGCGAAGCTATAAGGGATGCAGAGGTAGCAGTCTCTACTGGGCCCTGGAGCCTTAGGGGGCCCAAAGGCCCCTCTATCATATAAGGAGATACTAGTATTATAAATGGCATATGGTAGGTAGGCGGGCCCTGTTTTACATTTTACATTGGGCCCCAAGAGCTTCTAGTTACACCTCTGGTTCAGATAGGTCAAGAGAGAAGAGAGGACATGGGATCAGGAGCTGCCAGACACCTTCCTGCTACTCATTCGTGGAGAATGCCAATCCCGAACATATCCAATCCAGTTAATTTTTCTTTTTCCCCAAACAATGAAGCGATGATGGAGTCTACTAGATCATTAGATTATTGGCAGACCCTTTACAGGGATGACTGTTTTCAGTCCCTACATGAAGAAGTCTTTCAGTATTATGAGATATATAGTCCACAGGTTTCAATTGAGCTGGACTACAGTCGGACTAGGTTGACTACCTATAACCTCTTAGGCTAGTCTGAACATTTCCTATAACATGTGAGCCCTAAGGCCATATTTACCGAGGCAGTTTTTGAATGAAGTTTTCTCTTTAACCTAATCTGAGTTACAGCTCATTGTGAGGTTTTTAATAACAATGGTCTCAATAAATAAAATGAGTTCAAACAGATGGCTAGCTCTAGCTTCATTCTTCCTTCTGAACATGTCACTGCCTACCACAGCTGACGAAACCAGGGCTGCAGTATGTTAGTCACTTATATGCTAAACACAAAATATGCATGACTGTAATTTTCTAATCTCCTGTGCTGTGAGGCAGATGTTCCCAGCAAAGAGCGAGAAAAAATTATCACAAGTTCTTTAACAGTTATCCTTTGTTCAGCACAGTCTTCCCCTCACAGTTGTTTTCACACTTGTTTCAACACCCACCTACACAATCCTAATAAAAGTCAGCACTTTGAACTACATGGTGTTATCGTATTTTAGGCTTTCAATACTTTTTATATGTAAGTTTCAGATAAACTCGAACCTGTTTAGGGAGTACAAATGCTGTGATTTCCAATGGCACGTTCCATGTTACAGAATTATTTTTCTCAAAGACAGAACATCTTCATACATATGCAGGGTGGCCTGCCTCCGGCAATGCTGCGACAGGAAGAATGGGCAAGTGGATTTTTTTCCCCAAAGCTTTATTGATTTACTCACATGTTACACCAGATGCTGGAAGTAGTCCCCGCTCACTTCTATGCACCTGTGAGCACATCACAATATGTTGGCTGATACTGCCTGCAGCTCTTCAACGGTGATGCTGCAAATAGTGTTTGTGATGTTTTCCTTGAGTTCATCCAGGGTATGTGGATTATTGGTGTACACTTTAAATTTCATTGGCTTAAGCTGTGGACAAGTCCGGTGAATGTGGTGGACATAACCCTTTGCCCACAGTTTGTTCCTCCATAAACAGTTCATGAACAAATTGCACGTGGACAAGTCAGAGAAACGTGGTGGCCACAACCCCTTGCTCACAGCTTGCTCTTCTCTAATCAGTTTATGAACTCATGCTAGTGAGTCAGGAGAGGTATAGCATGTTGCCCCATATTGTTGGAAAAAGTAGTACATTCTTTGTTCTGGTGGTACTTGATCATAAAACTGTTCAAACATGTCCAGATAAACTGCAGTATTCACAGATGATTCGAAAAAAATTGGGCCTACTATTAGGTTTCATGACACTGCGCATCAAAAGACAATTTTTTTGCCATGCAGTGGTGTTTTGTAAGTCAGGTGGTGATTTCCAGTAGACCAGTACCTCATACTTTGTGAATTTACGTGACCTGATAAATTAAACCATGCTTTTTTCAACATAAACTCCAGCAATGGGTCAAAAGTAGAGATGAGCGAGGATACTCGTTAAGGACAAATACTCCAGCGAGTATCGTCCTTTTCGAGTATCTGCCTGCTCGTCTGCAGAGATTCGGCTGCCGGCGGGTGTGAGCGGTGGGTTGCAGGAGTGAGCAGGGGGGAGCAGGGGGAGGGGAGAGAGAGATCTCCCCCCATTCTCCCGCCACCCGCTCTGCCTGGCCACCCTCCGCCCCCTGCCGGCACCCGAATCTTTGCAGACGAGCAGGCAGATACTCGAAAAGGACGATACTCGCTCAAGTATTTGTCCTTAACTAGTATGCTCGCTCATCTCTAGTCAAAAGTCCTCTATCAATCATAGTCAGCAACCATGTACAGTAATCAGTAATTATGTATTTCACTTTGTTGAGCTCTTTCAGTTGCTGCATATGTTATTCGGAGATTCCAGTAATCAATGCCATGTTGTTCATGATACACCAACTTGCTAGGACAGTCTCGAAGTTGATTTTTTAGGGCTATTTGCAATCCGCTGCTAAATGTCACGGATGACTTTGGACGTCGGGACTGACAAAGGGCCTTAGTTTCTTCATGTTTGTTGCAAATCCAGTTTGGTGCCATTTGTAAACCAAGCTCTGAGAACATTTAGCTGGTGGTTTTGTATCTGGGTACTCATCAACGAAGGTCTCTTGTGTTTCCTTAATTACTCTACTTTGCTCATAGCCTTCCAAAATAACTATTAGCTGTTGCAGGAAGAACACCATCTTTCTGACACAACGTGCACAGAAGGACTAAATAGCAGGGTAAAATACTGAACACTGCACACAGGGCAGCACAACTTCACCAGACAGGGTGCAAAGGGCTACAACCTCTTCCAAAGAGTGTGGTGCCAGGATTAGATGTAAGCTATGTCTCCATGGCCCACCTTGTAGCATCCAATGGAGTATGCTATCATTTTTCTCTCTGCTTTGAAACACTACCAGTATCCCACCAGTCTTAAATGCCAGCATACCATAAGTGCAAGTTTATTTAGGCAGGAAATACGCCCAACAATGTTTCGCCTCCAAACAGGAACTTTTTTCAAGCAGCTTACGGTTTCTGTTCGGAGCTTGCTTGAGAAATCCTATGTTTAGAACCGAAACATTGTCAGGTATGTTTCCTGCCTCAATAAACTTGCGGTTATGGTACGCTGAAGTCCAATTCTTACAATTTTTCTCTCTGTCAAATTCACAAAAACTCTGCACCCCTTTATATAAAATCCGATGCATATAGAGGTGTCAGAAGGCCCCAAAGAAATCCATGGGAACTAAAGAACTTGGAACTTGTACAAAACCATAATATGTTCATAATCATGAAGCCTAAAGATATATAATATATGATAAGAACTGTAAAATATGTGCGAGTTGGTTTTGGAAAAATGTTGTTTTCTTTGCTTACAAGTAGAAAATCTAGTAGAGTCGTAAGTGGAAACATGCGACTAATATATTTCAGTGTGATTTGAAGGTAGATATAGACATGCATTCATAATAATAGAATCCATGGTTGTCCAGGGCATGACTGCGCCAATATAGTCATTTTGTTTCACATTCGAGACAATGTGTTGCAATCCTTGGGCTTTAAATATTGTCCCATGAATTATGGGAATACATTCCTTTCAGCTGGATTCACACGCAGCATTTGGTTGTATGTTTGGTGGTATGTTTCATTGCATTTTTTTTAGGTCAGAAAAATTGAGGTCAGATGTTATTTTAAAGTTCAGAGCAAAATATTGTAAAGTCTACATCCATGTTGTGTTTAGATTTTTGGCATTTTATTGATCACTTGCAATTTTTCTCAAATAAAAATGTTAAGAAAATTGTAGATCAATGTATCAGTTAATTGTTCTTTTATTGGATTGTAGACTAGAAAGATATTAGCATGCTGCTAGTGTAAGTAGTGAAGGGGTTAAATGAAACCTTTCTATAGCCGTGCATGGTACTGGACAGACAGACAGGAGATAAGACAGTCTCACAGACCCCCCTTGCATTCCTTTTCACTGAATTCATAACGGTTTCATTGTATGTTATAGTAACACCTTAAAAGGTGTAACTTATATTAAACATTTTAGTTGTACCCTAGCATTTATTATTATTAATCTTGGAGGTATGTACTTTTCCTGTGATGTCATTTATGGTATATAAACCACATACACCTTAGAATAAATTAGAAATCATCTGATACCACAACAAGGCTGGTGTGATTTGTATTTCTACTAGGGGTCCAGACTTCTACACGAGATCTGGTGCAAAATAAAATGGTGCAAAATAAAAAAATGACCACAAAAATGATTGGTGTTTTTGTTTAAAAGAGCTGTAATCCAGGAAAAAGGAATTATTAATGAAGCATGGTATAGTTCTATGGGTCTGCTTGACAAAGCATCCATGAGTATGGCCTCTTAGTCCTATAATGGAGCTGTGTGGGGTACATGGAGTAACACGGACAGCAAATGGCTCGAAAAAACGGCCCTGTGCCACTAGCATTAAAAACAACCTCTCTGCCTCCGAATCAACTTGTCCTTGCTGAGCTCTTCTTGTGAATCTCTTGAACCTGATATTGGATAAACCACAAAATTACTAAGACCCATAGGTTTTGCTAAATTTTATTCAATCATCCTGGCTCTGAGAACTGCCATTCATTTTACAGTATGCTAATATTTTTCTGCATGTGTTACATATGCATTAAGGGTAACACTTTGAATATAATATTGTTCTTCCAATCCATTTGTATGATTGCTATATAACCTTAATAGAGATGAGCGAACGTGCTCGGCCACGCCCCTTTTTCGCCCGAATACCGCGAATTCCGAGTACTTCCGTACTCGGGCGAAACAATTCGGGGGGCGCCATGGCGGCACGGGGGGTAGCAGTGGGGAGTGGGGGGGGGGAGGGAGAGAGAGAGGGCTCCCCCCTGTTCCCCGCTGCTCCCCCCCGCACCGACACGCCTCTCCCCGCCCCCCGGCGCCCCCCGAATCTTTTCACCCGAGTACTGAAGTACTCGAAAATGGCGGTACTCGGGTGCGTAAGTACTCGAAACGAGTACGTTCGCTCATCTCTAAACCTTAACCATTTCCAATCCAGTGTCAGCCCTCGTCCAACATTAACATTTCCCTGCATAGCTCTGATGTCGGAGAGCTGTCCTGCATACAGTAATATACATATGCAGAACTGCCTCTCACATTGGAGCACTGTCCTGCATACTTTTAGAAATGTGTCGAACCTCATTCAACATGGGAGCTGTGCAGGGAAAGCTTAATGTTGGATGAAGGCTGACACTATATTGGAAAGGGTAAAAGTTTCATAAAATTGCTAATAAAATCATCATGACAGTTCATATTTATGTATGTCTGTTGAAGGAATCCTCAATGTGCTTTCCCACCCAAAATAAATAAGAGCTGGGGAGTGTGTGTGTGTGTGTGGGGGGGGGGGGGTTGGATTGGAAAGGGTTAAACCTCTAGCGCAAATGTGGTAAAGATTTACAATAGTCTTTCTTTATATTGTGCAACATTGACATAACCAAGCTGATGTGTTAAAATGAAATATCTAGGCCAGCACATGAAGCTGTACTCATATAACGATGGTTACACAAGTCAACATTCTCTATTCAATAGTGTTCTTAATTGTTAAATAACATAATTGCTAAATGTTTGGTCTTTGCCCCTCAAAATCAGCTTGGGTGTATTTTTCCATACAGTAGATATAAAAAAACCAAAGAAAGTCATTTAAGTACTGTATATACCCATAAGAATAAACAATGTTGTTATTGTCCCAAAGTCCCTTCTTTATTCTTATTTTTAATAAACTTCTTTTAAACTTTTTTTCTTGTATTTTTCTAGATTCCACATCAGTCGTTGGAACGTTGTACTCCCAGGGAGATGATTCCACATGAAGTTGTTGGGTTTCCTTCAGGAATTAAATGTGATTTTCCTTTCACCAGACTGAAATCAGTATCGGTCAGAGAGTGAGCAGGCAGTGGTGGTTGGCGGGAGTGGCAGAAAGCAAAACATGAAATCTAATCAAGAAAGGAGCAATGAAAGCCTGCCACCAAAGAAACGAGAAATTCCCGCCACCAGTCGACCGTCTGAAGAGAAGACAGTCGGACCGACAAGTGAAAACCACCGCACAGATAGTTTATCATGGCTCCCCACCACAGTAAGCAGCCATGGTGGACGTCATCATGGGCCTGCAGGAACTTCAGTAGAAGCTGGTTTACAGCAGGGGGTAGGTTTACATAAAACACATTCAACTGGTATAGACTATTCTCCCCCGAGTGCTCCAAGGTCGGTACCAACAGCAACACCAATTCCTGCCGTTTATCATACTGCGCAGTCTCAATCAGGGGCATCTGTATCTCCCGTGCAATATACTAATGTGCCCCAAACGTTCCAGTTTATTGGACCGCAGTACAGTGGACCATCATATGCAGGATTCATCAATTCGCAGCTAATTTCACCTACATCGAATTCCTCTTCAAGTGTTGTGTCCTCAACAGTAACAGGAGTCACCACTCCATCACAACGCAGCCAGATGGAAGCATATTCCACTATGTTGGCAAATGTAAGCAGCTTAAGCCAGCAGGGGCATAAAATTGAATCCCATCTAGATCGGACTCCTGGATTGGTCGCAGCAGGATCACCACCTACCCAGTCAAGTCAATATGTCCATATTTCCAGCTCATCACAGAGTGGAGTCAGAACTCTATCACCACCAACTATCCCAGTACATTTACATACCCACCCAGTGATTCCACATACACTTACCCTGGGCACTTCCTCCCAGGTGGTTGTGCAGTACTCAGATTCAGGAGCTCATTTTATTGCTAGGGACCCTACAAAGAAAGAAGAAAGTTTCAGGTCACAAGCCAAGGAATTATTAAATGGTGAAATAGAGAAAGTTAGGCGATTTGTAGTTCCTTCCTCTACAGATGCACAGCTATTGAAAGCAGGCAATAATAAACCAGCTTCCCAACATTATGAGACAAGGCACATAGTGGTGCACCCTAGTACTGAATTCAGTCATCGGGATCCCTCAGGTGTTCGGACCTCTGTCATGGTAGTGCCCAACAGTAACACAGCTGCCACAGACATTGATGTTCCACAAACCATTAAGAGAGAAACCTCACCCTCAATAGCTCATAACAAGGGAAGCTTACACTTAGGAAAACCAGCCCACCGGTCCTATGCTTTATCCCCACAACAGACTTTATGCGCGGAAGGCGTAAAAACATTGGCCACTTTATCTCCTCACACAGTCATCCAGACAACTCACAGTGCAGCAGAGCAACTTTCTGTTGGGCTGCCTGCTGCAGCCTTTTATGCGGGTACACAACAGCCAGTTATTGGCTATCTCAGCAGTCAGCAGCAAACCATTGGCTATCCTGGAAATTTGCCACAGCACTTGGTGATTCCGGGGACTCAGCCTTTGCTCATACCAGTTGGCAATCCGGACATTGAATCATCTGCGGTGGGGGTAGCACCTGCTATTGTCACTTCATCTCCCCAATTTGCAGCAGTGCCTCATACATTTGTCACTACGCCCATTCCTAAAAGCGATAACTACAGTGCTGAATCACTAGCAACTCAAACAGGCTACCAGACCGCTTTGGTCCCGGCTCAATTCCACCTCCCAGTTGTACAGTCTGTTGCTTCTCCTATGGCAGCTGCCCCTACACTGCCCCCTTATTTTGCAAAAGGGTCAATCATTCAGCTAGCCAATGGTGAACTAAAGAAAGTAGAGGATTTGAAAACTGAAGACTTCATACAGAGCGCTGATATTAGCAACGACTTGAAAATAGACTCCAGCACAGTTGAGAGGATTGAGAATAGCCATAGTCCAGGCATTGCTGTGGTACAATTTGCTGTTGGAGAACACAGGGCCCAGGTGAGTGTCGGCATTGTATTGTGGAATGTATATTGAAATGTTCTGCATTGAATACTATAGTCTTATGCTTACATTAAAAAACACTATAGACAATGGGCCGTATAACAGATGAATGGCCCCGGAGATATAGGCTTTGTGTTGTATTGTTGTATATGTAATTGCTGTGCACAGCTCAAATATGACTTGAGTTCGCTTTCCCTATTTGTCACATTCCATAGCTTTTCATGATTTAAACAATATACAATATAAGATAAAGGAAACCTGGTAAATTACATATGAATCATTACCGCTTTCTATCCTAGTTCTCTGGCTCTCATATTGCTCAAGTTAGGCCGTCTGCACACTAACCGATTTTCGCTGCGGATCCACCGCAAATACCGTCCATAGCATGCTATGGGAAATCAATTCTTCCTGCACACTAGCGGAAACCAATTGTGGTTTCCGCTCACTGGGGGAAAAATCTCAGCATGCTCTATCTTTGCGTGGATTTCACACGGACGGCTTCCATTGACTTCAATGGAAGCCATCCGACCCGCGGCCCGTCCGCAATTAACAATGCGGACAGGTTGTAAATTCTGCGTCATCGCCTAGTGATGGTGTGGGAAAAGTAAACATTTTAAGCAAAAAAAAATCTGTACTCCGCATGTCCGACGGCTGGTCGCCATGACCGTCTGCAGTACGGATGCAGAGGAAAAGAGACAGGTGCGCGGATGTCGCTGCTGTTAGGGTCGGATTCCTATGGGGTCTCCTGCAAGCAGAATCCGGCTCGGCCGTGTGCAGGCGGCCTTAGGGTGGTTTAACATGCTGAGGCTTGTTTACTAATACTGTCTAAAAGTTAGACTTGGCAAACTTAGTCTAGATAGTCTTAACCCTTTCCAATCCACTGTCTGACCTCTGAAGACATTATGATTTAAGGCTGTACAGCTCCGATGTTGGAAGACGTACGATGGGGTTCTCTTACTGTATATTGCCAGCCTCTCTGCTGTTGGAGCCTATCCAACATGTCACCTCAGGCAGTACTGGCTTTAGCCAGCAGATAGTGCAGTTGTATAACGGCAGAAAAAGAGTAAGCCCCCTAGGAAAACCAGGATACAAACTGGATTGGAAAGGGTTAAAATGTGACAGATTTATCACTGAATGATAAATCTTTTGCATTTTAAGATTGCGTATGTGTGGCGTTTATACCCAATGTCGCTACACAACAGAAGGGAAAATTAAAAAAAAAAAAAGAAACTAGTTTTAACACGTGTGAGAAAGATAGGGCAGGACTTATCTTTCTGCTTTTTCTTTTTAGACTCGCGCAAAATAGCGCGGAGTTTGAAGAGCCGAAGAAAAAAATTAATTGTCCAAACAGTTGCCCTTTTTGACTTATGATAAAATGGCTTAGGACTAAATAGTGTGGAATTCTTGAAAATGATGTTATATTTATTTCTGTTAATATATGAATAGTAATACATACATAACATTAGGTTTTTGCCTTTCTGCTCTCCCAATTATTCAATTTTTTGCCCATTGGTGCCAATGGGTTTCTAAGATTGTAGTAATGTTTATATAAAGGGCCAGTTGATCGGGCATGAATGTTTGTTTGCCTGATTGCCGGAATGTAAAAATGTGCCAACAATCAGCCAACAAACAAGTGAATACTTTCTCATTGGCTGATCGTATCATTTATGCAAGCATTAAAATGGTCACTGGTTGCCCGTACATCTTCCTATGTGAATGGGGAGATGTAATCAATAAAAAAAGGTGAAACCAGCTCATCCACACCGGACACTATCCTGGAATCTAAGTAGCATGGTGCATGAAAGGAAGCCGCCTTAGCCATCAATAGATCCAATTCTAAAACCCAAGACGTCTTCCATCACTCATATGAAGTTAAAAACAAAACTTTTATGATCACATCCTTAAATACATTCTTTTACAAACAGAAGGGAAAAAGGGGAACAGTTTACATGTTTCAAGCTGAGAAAGAGCCTGGTATGTGAGGCTTGAAACATGTAAACCGTTCCCCTATTTTCCCCACTTTCTTCTATGAGGATGTTTTTAAGGATGCTATAATAAAAGTTTTGTTTTTAACTTCATATGAGTGCTGGACGAAATCTTGTATTTCAGAATGGGGAGACAAACAGCCGACCAGTGACAGTAGTACCTCATGTCACATTAAAAATGTTGGATGTTTTAAATGCATTTTTTTGTGCATTTTAATACGGCAGAAAACAATAAAGTGTAGAAGCTCTTTCCAGTCTGCTAAAACTCAACAATAAATCACATGTTGCCAATAAATTAGTTGACAAAGGGTCAGTTACTGTATTGACATGAAATAATTGAAAAACTGGGTTATGTGTTACTGTTGTACATTGTCTAATATTGTTAATGGTCAGAAAGCACTCGGCATGACACAGGGGGCAAAGACTTCTTCAGGTCACTGTATGTTTATTGCTTGTTACGTAGAAGTTTTAGTTTAGGCTGCTTGACACATCAAAGGAAATGGATCACCTATAATCACTTATATATTCTTACTCATTAAAACCACACAGTGAAACATTTTCCATTTTTCTAATCTGTTTTCATTTTCTGATTGCAGAATTTTTAATTCTATTGTCTGTACATGACTATGGGGGGGGGGCAACTATCTGGTGTGAGCTGCAATTTATAGTATTCAGAGCAATGTTTTACAGCAGCCTCGTGGGCCATTCACACAATGGACAGGAACTGACCCATTGGCGTCTATAGGGCATTTTTGTGGGCACACTTTGAGACCTATGCAGAGGAGGCAGCCCCTGTGTTATCTATATATAGGTGTTAGCTCTCATTGTATTCCTGCCTGTGGAGATGACTATTTAGACTCTATAGAATTAAGCATCAGATTGTTATTAGATTTATGATGTATTAAGGTGGAACAATGACAATTCGCAAAATCATTCAAATGAGTGAAAGTGCGCGATAATCATTCGTTCTAAACGCAAGCCGACGACTAATCGACGAGTGAGAATCGCTCACTTTTCATTCGTCATTCATTTTCTGCAGACATAAAAACCATCGTTGGCTCGTTGACTTATCGTTCGGTTTAAACAGCGCTCATTCAGTCCCTCACAGTCACTTATATTGCGAATATGAAAAACTGAATGATTCTCGAAAGAATGAGCCAACCATCTATCTGCTTGTACAAACAGGCTGCGTGAGATCTAATGAGTTAGCGATGACATCACCCCTTAAAATGAGAATCAGCTCGTCTTAAAGGGCCTTAATTGGCGGTGTGAAAACTGCAGGATATTAGGATTTTAAAAAAAATATATAGTGACATTAGGAATGAAGAAAGATACTCAAAAAAAATCTTAAAAGTATGTTAATCATAAAAATAGTAGGGATTTTCCTAAATGCAGATTACGACAATTTTTTTTTTAATCACACATTTCTTTAAAAAAATTTGTTTTAACACAAAAGTGCAATTTATACAATATCATTTTCTGATGACACGTTCTTTAAGGTAGAACCCTTCTTAACATGAATCATGCTGCTAATGAACTGACCACGGATGGCTGCATACTTATTCATTCTGCATAATCTGATTTTGTGTTTGTGGGGCTCAAATGTGGAAACTTTTCAAACATCAGATGGGACTGAGCATCTGAAAGTGTCCTAAGGAACCCCCTGGGATAATTCTTTTTGTAATATTTCCTCTGTTCAATTTTTTTTCCTATAGTTGGTACAATGAAAAAATCCCCTAAAAGATACAGATATCAGCCGTTCTCATAAAATATTTTTAAAACTATTTAAATACACTAAGATTGACAGCTAGCCTTAGAGGCGTAAACACAAACCCCACCTTTGGGTATCCCCGAATTTCTTCAGTTTTTGTTTAAAAATGAATTAATCCTGTGGTTTCACCAGCTCATGGTAAGCAAGAAAGGTTTTCTTGTTTTATAAGAGCTTAGAAACTCTAAAACTTTCAGCCCCTTGACGTAGTATTGGCTGAGTCATTTAATTAATTTAACAGGGTTCAGCTGTGGAAGCTGCATAGCTAGCAACCACATCACTAAACCACAGTGTTTCATGGTAAAATGCATGCAATGGAAAAATGCTGCACCCCTCACTTCAACATCTGCCATACTTTGGATGTCTCTTTTGTATATTGCACTCTCTTCCATGCAGTGCAGCCTCCTGCTTGATACTTATCATACACATCTTGATTTTTCGATTTGTCCCTGCTTTCACTTCCTCTATGCTATGCTAGCAATCTCATGATGCATCAGCACAGCATCTGATGGACAGCTACAGCCATCTCTGCTGCTGTTAGAATACTGCTATTACCTTCTGAATTTACCTAAATAAGCCTAAAAAATACATATACAGTCCGGAGGATGAACTGTCTTTTTTTTTATTATAACTTTGTGTCAGAAGCCTCTAATCATCATCAGTAACTGTGATAGGAGTATCTGCACCTCTCCCACCCCCGTGAAGAGCCTGTGTGGTACACTCCATGCAGTTTCATCACACAGGAATCGGGGTGACTGAAACAGTGACTTCTTAAGGCTCATTTGGACCCAACGATTCTCGCTCAAAATTCGCTCAAAGCTGTCTTTTGAGCGAGAATCGTTGGGTCTAAATGCACGAGTTATTCCTCGCTCAATTCTAGTTTTCTTGAATTGAGCGATGA
Organism: Eleutherodactylus coqui; assembly: GCF_035609145.1. Lineage (NCBI taxonomy): Eukaryota > Metazoa > Chordata > Amphibia > Anura > Eleutherodactylidae > Eleutherodactylus > Eleutherodactylus coqui. The sequence goes on along the minus strand of NC_089845.1, from coordinate 51,863,059 downwards.
ACTCATCAGTGGTGCAGTTGGTTATAACAGTCGGCAGAGCTGATAAGATTCTTACAGCCCGTGTCCCGCTGGTAGTTCACAGCAGGCTGTGAGCTGTAATTGCGGAGAACAATACAGCTGTTTGCTTATGCAGAACAGCTGTATTGTTCGCTGAGCGATAGTGGCAGTGTCCCGCTCCGTCTGCATAGCTCTTTATTAGCTACATTTGAGCGATCATCTGTCAGTGTAAATGGGGTGTTAAGAGGGCACAAAGTAAAGTAAATCTTAGATGGTCACAATGAGAACACTTGACCCAACTGAGAAGGAATTTTCAGATGGAAAGGAGTAACTAAACAATGTAATAGTTACCACTGGGGGACTAGTTACATACCACTTCGATGGCCCTTTAAAAGGGTTTTACCACTAAAGATATTTGTCACTTATCACTGGGGGCTCAATCACAAGGACCCGCATCAATCACAAGAACGGTGCATCCCGAATGTCCTGTGTGAATGGAGAGGTGGTACCCATGTATGACCAATGCTCCATTCACTTCTATGAGTGCAAGGGAGGTCTATGCTTGTAGCATTCTCCTTTACTCCCATAGAAGTGTATGAAGCAGTGGTCATACATGCATGCAATCGCTGTGGGTCCAAGCAGTGGGAATCCCCCTAGCAAACAGACATTTGTCACCTATCCCGTGGATAGGTGATAAATGTCTTTAGTGGGGAAACTCGTTTTAAACTCCTGGGGCACCATGTAAAATCCGTAACGGGGTCTCGCAAGTATCATATGTCATGTATAGTACTGGCATGAGGCAGAGGACACAGTACCTGAGTGTGACCTACCTCTGCCCTCCCTTCAGTCACTCATACAGACACAGCCTGTTTTATGATAGCCTGTAACTTCTATTCCACAGATCTAGTTTTGCATTCTTCTGACAGTCACTTGTTCCTATTAATCCTTACCTGTCAGCACAACACATTCACATTTTAAGTGTCTTTAATAATTCTTATCAAAAGAATTCTTCATAATGCCCATAATGCACTTGGGTTCAATGAGCAACTTCCATGTTCAATCCACATAGTATGGTGGTAACCCAACATTTTTTTTTCTTGTGCCGTAAATAGGCCACATACCGTTATATCATTCAGTAAGTGCCGGCCATAAGAACTAGAACATATTTCAAGAGCCTATAAGGGACTAGTCTGTTACCTTGCCACTTTAGATGAGTTAATGGTTATAGAAAATCAAACCGTGAAATTTGAATGATAACATCATGTACAAATAACCATCTAAATTCCCCCACCCACGATTTTAAAGGGCAAGCCCAGTTCTGAATGACTAATATCACAAGTAGCTTAGTATTGTTGGTTGCTGTATTTGTTTCAGCATGTTGTGGTGCGTTCTGTGGACAAATGCCATCAGATATGAAGCATTTCTCTTCCTTTCTCTGTCTTATACAGAGATAAAGAAAAAAGTGACATATATGGGTTGCTTTTGTTATTTTTTTTGTACTTTTTTTTCAGTACAAATACCCATTGACCTCCGAATAATATCACATAGCAGTGTATATAGTGTGAATTGTATACGGCATCACTTTTATAACCACTGTCTAATGTTTGCAACCACAGGATAGGGAATAACTTTATGATCAGTTTGAGGTCTGACCACTGCAAGAACAGGGGTCCCCACATGAAGGGAGTGTTGGTCGCACACATGCACCAGAGCTGCATTCATTTCAATGGGAGCACTGGAGGTTTCCAAGCATTTGCAATTTCCGATGCCCCCATTGATATGAATGGAGTGGTGGCAAGCATACCCAACCTGCTCTATTCATATGGTGACCTTCAGCATCCTTGTTCATAGGATTGGTAAAGGTCCCAGCAGTCGGACCCCCACCAATCATAAGGTTATCTTCAGAGGCTCTTGGGTCCCGATGCAAAATGTGTAGCAGAGCCCCCTACTACTATGTGCTGTTTATAAAACTGGTGTCTTATGTGATGGGGGCCTTTGGTCTTCCAAAGGCCTCAGGGCCCAGTAGCAACTGCTACCCCTGCACCCCATATAGCTACACCCTTGGTTATCCCTAGATATTGCTCTGATGTCTGCGGAAAACATGGGCAGGCAGGGTGGATTTTATCTACCCAAGCCTTTTGCGTCCCCTTGAAGTCTGGTATGAGGAGTGCCAGAAAAAACGGTTGTCAGCCAACAGCTATCTAATATGTATGACCACCTGCAGATACAGTATGACCACCAGAATGTACTTGGAAAGTATAAAAGTGCTCCTATAATACAAGAAACCTGGAATCACATGAAAGGTGTTCGCACGACTCATGGACTTTTTTCCTCTTGCTCTCACTATAAGGCCACTTTCACGGAACCATGGGGCCGCATTTCTGCGATATAATACAAACTATGTCCTGGTCAGATCGTGGTGTTCACTGACCTGAAGACTCACCATTATAGGAATGTATGATGGTAACAGTTCGGGCCAGTAAACTCTATGGTCGGCGGGGGCAAGTCCATATGGCGGATGCAGAAATGCAGCCATAATACATTTGTGTGAAACTGGCCTTAATGCCACTAGTCTACTTATCTTTGTTTGCCCTAGAGATGTATTGACTCTTCCATTATTCACACAATCGACTTCTTAGAACCAATATTTCAATGTCAAATACTTTTCCGATGAGTTTTTTTGCACTTATAATGCATAATCTTATTTTGAAAAGTGAACTATGTAAGATATTGCTGTATTTTTGTTACCCAGGTTTTCAGACAGTCACGAATCCAAAGAATAAAGTGGATGGTGTCTGCTGTTGGAAGTCATGTAAAAAATAACCCTATTCATCAAAATTCAATGCATTTTATTGAAGCTGTGGGTGAAACAAGTTCTTAAAAGCTTCCGCCAGTGTATAATGCTAACTTGTTTTAGTTTCGTATGACAACTGTATTCTCTTCAGATGACATAAGGTGATAAATAAATACAACTTATTCCTGTTTTCTCAGGCTAGACTTTTCAATGTACTAAACAGTAATACTTGCTTAGGAGAAGAATAAAAGAGCTAGTTTTTGCAAAGAGACAGCAGAACCAATGAAGCATAATAATCTGAAACTCTCAACACCTTCTCTAGCTATGAATACATAGATAGACTTAATATAAAAGATTAGCTAGCTTTGTCAGTCCATTGCATTACTTATCTTGTACCGATCCTTAGTTACAGCCAGGGCTGGTATAGCACAGATTTGGGCCAAGCTCAAAGATGTCAAGATTGGATCCCATGCAGCCTACTTTGCTCTGAGCAGAACATAGAAAAACTGTAGCTGTCAATTCACAAGGAATGAACGGTGTGTCTCCAAGTCAATAGCCATAGGCGTGGTAAAAATAAAACAGCGGTTTCTTAATTTAATGTATGAAAACACAGGGGCAGGTGTAGACGGGAGCAATAGATGGCAAGAACTGCTTCACGTGGTTATATGCTTCTGCTGTGATACACAGTAGGCAGGGGCGTAACTATAGAGGATGCAGGGGATGCGGTTGCAACCGGGCCCAGGAGCCTTAGGGGGCCCATAAGGCCTCTCTTCTCCATATAGGGAGCCCAGTACTACGAATAAAGCATTATAGTTGGGGGCTCCGTTACAGATTTGGCATTGGGGCCCAGAAGCTTCAAGTTACGCCTCTGACAGTAGGTATCACCATGTATAATCGAACTATGAAAATATTACTTTATTGATCCCAGATAGCACTAAAGAAAGAAGAAAAAAACAATGTCAGAATTGCTGTTTTTCATTCATCCACCTTTCAAAAATTCAAAAAAAGTGATCAAAAACTCAAAAAGATTGAGGATGCAGTCACACGAGCGATTTTTAAGCGCATGTATAGGCACGATTTAAAATCGCATCGACATAGAACCAATGCTTTCCAATAGCAGCGGTCACATGTGCGATTTTTACATGCGTGAAAAATTCACACCTGCAAAAGATAGAACATATAAGTGGCAATGGACCCGGACACTTGATTTTTCTACACGCGAAGTACGCTTTATTTTTTTTTTACGCAACTATACACGTGCTTAAAAATTGCTCGTGTGACTGCACCCTAAAAAGTCAAAAGATCAAAAAAAACAATATGGTATCACTGGAAACTACAATTGGCCTGGAGAAAAAAGGGGAAAAAAAAAAAATTCTATGAGTCTTAGGGCTTAGTCAGACGGGCGTTTTTTCGCGCGATTTGCACATGCGCATGCGTCCGGCGATTTTATAAAACCATTGCTTTGCAATGGTATCGGACACATGAGCGCTTTTTATGCGCTCGTCCGATAAATTATAGAACAGAAATCGCAGATCGCACCTATCTGCGATCTACGATTCCTGTTCTCTTCTCTATATGCGCTCAATGGGGCCGGCGGCAGCAGCGTCGACCCCATTGAGAACATATAGAAGACAAATCATTCTCCTCTGCCACAGCTGTAACAGCTGTGGCAGAGAAGAATGATGTTTGCCCATTGAATTCAATGGAGCCGGCAGCATGCGCATGCGCAAATCGCGTGAAAAAACGCCCGTCTGACTGAGCCCTTAGAATGTGCTGGTGCAAATACAATTTTTTTTAAAGTGTTTTCATTGTGCAAAAGTAGTAATAATTGAAAAGAAAACCTAAATTTCTTATCACCACAACCATGACCTACAAAAAAAATGTAGCATATCATTTCTATACTGTATGGAAAGTCACAGAAACATATACTGTATCCTTTGATTAAAATTTCAAATTGATTAGTGATCAAATTATAAAAAATAACCTGACAACCCCCTGTAATGCCCTAACTATAATATTTAGATGAGCAAGATGAGTAACCATCCTGAAAAGGGCGACCCCACACTAGAACCTGACCTGCCTCTCTCTATCTTTCCCTAATCAAAAAATAGAAAAGCGATTGGATACTTCCCCCTTATTTAACTTTTTGTGGCTGTGAGTATACATTTTGACCTGTAGGGAGCGTTTATTTCTATTTTTCTGTAAGAATTATTCAGTTTGTACCTTAAAGTGCTGTCATTACAGAAAACAACTTAGCCCCCCACAAGGCTATGTTTGTGTCAATGGGGGTTATATTGCAGCTAGGTCTGGTGGGCACCGATTCGGAAAAAAAAAAAGGGCCACACTTGTCTGATAACACATGCTATCAATACATACTGTGGAAAGGACCATTAGGCTGAGTTTCCACAAGGCGTTTGCACTGCAGGTTTATTGCATTTCTGCAGCATTTTTTGATGTCTACTTTAATTGTACTCAAAAGCACAGCCTGAAAATTGCAGGTTATACCCAGAATCGAGGCGGTTTTGTAGTGCGCTTTTCAGCCAAAGAGTTTCTTCGAGTGAAGAACATGATTTTAATTTTCTTCATTTCTAGAAACCCCTCAGCTGAAAAACCTAATCACAAAACCACCAAGATTCATGGCATAACATATTATTTAGACTGTGTTTTTTGGGTGCAGTTAATTTGCACATTAAAAAAGGCTTCAGGGCCGCTACAGAAACGCTGCAAAACTGCGGTGCAAACCCCCTGTGGAAATCCCACCCTATGTGTATCACTTGACAAATACGGCACGGTAAGTGGGGTCAATAAAATGACCAGGGGTGTAACTATAGAGGATGCAGGGGACGCAGTGGCACCCGGGCCCAGGAGCCTTAGGGGACTCATAAGGCCTCTCTTCTCCATATATGGAGCCCAATACTATGAATAAAGCATTATAGCTGTGGGCCATGTTACAGTTTTGCATTGGGGCCCAGAAGCTTCAAGTTATGCTCCTGGTGTGTCTGGGAAACTTACCACTGGTCCAGCATCACCACGGGAGTTGGCTGTGCCAAACATCTACTGCCTGCAGGTCACTTCAACTGGAGAACAGCCTGGGCACAGAAGGAGAAAAGGCAGAGCCAGCTCAGCCAAGTCTGAGACAGAGAGCACTGCCCATCCCCATGTCCCTATTAGGACAGCTTTGTGGTTTCCTTGGGAATCGGGAAACAGCATGAAGTAGCAGGTTATCTGATAGGGATGTGATATAACAATCATGTGACTTGTCGCAAGGGGACTCAATGCAAATGCACCGCTTACCCAATCTTTAAAGTGGCCCTAGTTGCTGCCTTTATTATAGTCCAGAGCTGCATTTATAATTCTGCTGGTTCTCATTGAAGTCAGCACTTATCATCCGCTTCTCCTCTAAGATCTTGGTTGGGCTTCTATAATGCAGCAGGACAGTTAGTTTTGCTATATTAGATTACCGTATGGTGTCTTGTTAAGAAGCGATTGATCAGCAAGCATATCAGCAGAACACTGAGTAAGCAAGCATCGATTAATTTCGAGGGATGGATTTTCTTCTACATTACAAAGAGTAAAACTAAGAAGAAGGATATATCCAGTATAATTTAACTTGACTCTCTATGTGCATTAACTCATTCCTTTAGACTATTTACCAATCTTGTAGTTGTCAAATACTATATGTTTTATCGTATATTTTGTCTTTATTGTATCTCTACAGGTCAGCGTAGAAGTCTTGATAGAATATCCATTTTTTGTATTTGGCCAAGGCTGGTCATCATGTAGTCCCGAGAGAACAAGCCAGCTGTTTGATTTACCGTGCTCCAAGTTGTCTGTAGGAGATGTCTGCATATCGCTTACACTCAAGAATCTGAAAAATGGCTCCATAAAGAAGGGGCAACCCATGGATTCAGCTAGCATCTTGCTGAAGTACCCAAAGAATGACAGTCTGTCAGGAAATAGACATAGATATGCAGAACAGGAGAACGGGATTAATCAGGGAAGTGCACAGGTGTCTTCTGAGAATGGTGAACTAAGGTGTCCTGCTGGATTGAATGCCGCGACCTTTGAAGCCAAAATTGAACCTGGCAAACCCATGGTGACAAGGAAGAGGAGGTGGTCTGCCCCAGAATCAAGAAAATTAGAGAAGTCTGAAGATGAACCACCATTGACTCTTCCCAAGCCTTCTTTTATTCCTCAGGAGGTTAAGATTTGCATCGAAGGTCGATCCAATGTAGGCAAGTGAACCATGTTTAGAGTTAAAAAAAATAAAATAGGCTTACTCTTGTCTTTTTTATTCAGATTACTGTACTGTAGAATAAGTAACCCAGTATTTACACATTATCATCTTATTTTAGGTTTATGTTATAACATTGTTAGAGTTACGACTGGTATCTTTCAGGAGACTGTTGGTGCATAAGTTTCTTTCCACAAGTGTTCACTCGTGCAGTACCTAGGATTGGGGGGTGGGGGGGCTAAGTTTTCTGCAGTCTTGATGGTCAGGATTGTATAAACATGGCTTCTGTGATTTAGTTGCAGGGTGCCAACTTCAACGTTAAAACGACTTCAGCTTTTTCTTTTAGTAAGGATTACAAGGGAAATGAAGACAATATATTTTGGCTGCCCCTTGTTGGGAGGGTATAGCTTCATACTTGTTTCCGTTGTAGGTCACTGGCACAAACTTTCCCAGTTTAATGTCATTGGGTTTTTCGACAATGAAAAAAGATACAATTTTTGTATACGTGTGTTGGAATAATGAATTAGGTTTACCCTTTTTCCTTTGGTCTCATGATAGGTTCGAATCTAGTGCCATGTCTCATGTTGGTGTGGTGTTTTTTGTTTTTTTTTCACAAGTTGAGCCCCATGGATAGCAGTAAATATCTGAGATCCTTCTCGGTGACCGAACACATGATGATGACATCACCTTAGCATAGGGCACTTGGTCTACAGTATCCTGAGGAAGCCTAACTGCACAAGTTAATGTTAGAGGGTTGGAGTCCCTCTTTGCTCTAAAAAGTTTCTAATTTTTTTGTGCTGTGAAAAAAGTCATTTATGTCCTTATTATATATATTTTTGGGTTTATTATCGATATTAAAACTTCCAATGATAGATCGGCCGACGAAGCATCGCTTGCCTCCGTAGCAAGGCAAACATAAAATTTGACAGGACACAGAGGCCAATAAAATGTTACCTCTCTGGCAGATTCCTGTTAGGGCAGATATTTGTTATAGTCTAGCAAATCAATGGCCCGTAAACCCGGCATGTGCTTCCCAGGGTTGGAGCACATCGCCACCGTAGAGCACTAACATCAATTACTTTCATCTTGGGTGCAACCGTTTTGTGTTCAACTTTTTTTTTCTTCTTTACTTACAACTGGTGCCACTTTTTATCTTCGAAGTTCAGTGTGACACATTTAAGGAACAAGAACTGGAGGGGTAATTCGAGATTGTTTATTAGCACTTAAAATGCTGTTCACACTTTATTGCCGAGCATCTTGGTCTAATGTTTGCTAAGTACTGTATCTCACTTTTAATCTTGTGTATTTTAAAATATGTTTTTTTTTTCGTTTTTTTTTAAATATATTTTTTTTTTTTTTCCAACACTGAAACCTACATGAAAATAATCAGAACTTCTTAGAGCAAGACGTCGAACGTTTTAATGTGGTTTCAAAGGGATGAATGTAATTCTTGACCTAGGATGTGACCGTTTATATGTCCCAAAGGACTACTTTTTACAAGAAGGCACTTTTAGAAATAAAAAAGAAAGGGTTAAAGTCATACGCGGAGCTGACATGATAACAGAGAATAGATAGGGAAATATTAAGCTAGATGAATAAAAAAAAAACGTAAAACATAATTGTCCAGTGTTTTAAATAAGAAGATGGACTTTAAACAATAAAAAAAACATAAAAAACCACAAAAAAAATATTCTTGCAGTTTGCACATCTTACGTTTCGCATTTGAATGAAAATTCCTGCAAAATTTTTAAATGTAATAATGTTGTAGAGACAGAAACAGGACAGCTGAAAGAACATGGATACATGTAGCAATTACTTACTATTAACCTGCCTAATGTGTTAGGGTAGTGTTTCTTTCAGTTTCAATCTTTCTGTCACACTGAACAGAGTCTGAGAAGGAATTTCGAGAAATCACGGTGTAATAGCGTGCGTGTCGATGGATGTCTGCGTGTATGTTTGCGTGTCTTCACCTTCTAACTAACCTCTACACCAAGCACCTGTAGTCAGGAGTACAAGAAGTTTCTGTATAGACTCGCCCATTGTTACGTTGGCGTAAACCACATATTGCACAGAGAAAAAATAAAAAACATCAATTTGTATTTCCCACTTAGTCCAAAAAGTAATGTGTACCATATGTATAATATACCCATTTTTTTTCTTGACCTGCCTTTTTATTCACCCCGTATTTCGTATGGTAACTTGCTCTTGTGGATGAAGATTGAGCTTGTGTTTCCCCCCTCCCCCCCCCCCCTTTTTTTTTTTCTCGTTTTAGTTAAGGCTTTTTTTTCTCGTTTTAGTTAAGGCTTTCCAAATAAGGCGTGACAAGTTTTTTTCCCCCCAATTACAGAATTACTGTTTCTCTTCTCAGTATCCTATTTATCCTTCAGAATTAGATGTTTTAGATGTTGTGAATATTGTGATATTTTTTACTTGAGTCTTGCACATATTGGCTTTCATGGCCCTATTTTCCAAAGTTAGTCAAATCGCTTAGTTCATTGTTTTTGATTTTTTATTCGTCACAACTTTAGTTTCATCTTCGAGTTTTAATGTAGCTTCTAGAGACAAGATCTCTCTTTTTTTTTTGTAGAAAACTGGGTATCTATATACTTGCTTCTAATAATGGGAGAAAAAAAAAGTTTAGCTGTTTCTTCTCGAGTGCTCCAGCTTATCCGATAGAATATTATTTCTTATAGACTTTTTGAATTTGCCAATTGTTTTATGAATGGACATAGTCTTCTTTTTTTTAATCATCATCAAGACCACAAATTGTCTGCAGTGCCTCCATTTAATAGAATTTCAATGCTCTGTTTGACTTTAATGACACAGCAAGCTCTTCTAATAACCGGCAAGCTCTCAGGTACAGCTCTCTTATCATTTATTAGTGCGGCAGGGACGGCTACAGAGGGAATAGAATAGGTTCCTTTCTCTAAAGATAAAGGAATGTCCAGACATTTCACTACGTATGAGAAAAACGCACGGGCTGAAATCTACTTACTGGAGTACAGCGAAATATTAGAGCATAGGATTAATTTTAAACTAATTTAGAGAAATATTGCTAAAATAGCAATTCCTTGATATAATATTAGCAGAATTTCCCCCATGACTGGCAACTTAAAATACAAGGCTACAGGGGTAAAGGGGAAGTTGAGTTCAATTCACCTCTACATCCATGTATATCTACCAGCAGACTAAAGACTGCATCATATGGCATTCTATATAGTCGGAAAATGAGATAAAAAACTATAAAGTTCAACTCTAAAGTTGCCCGCTGCCTCTGAGTGGTTGCAGAGATGGAATGTGTCCCCGCTTTAATGCATTGTAGGATTGCGAATGATGCAACCTGCTAACATAGTAACATAGTATGTAAGGCCGAATGAAGACAATGTCCATCTAGTCCAGCCTGTTATCCTCCTGTGTTGTTGATCCAGAGGAAGGCAAAAAAACTAATAGTGTAAAACTAATCCTATGCTGTAATGACACATATGTACTATATACGTTCATATCTTGACTATATATACTAAACAATATATATATGACATTTGCAAAATGCGGAAAATAACATTAGAGAATCGAAAGCCTAAAAAATATTTTGCGCAATAACCATGAAGATAATGATCGTAATAACCTTAGAACTACTAATACTTCAGCCAATCCAGAAAGCAATAAAAGGCGTTGAAATCTAAAGACTGGCATATCCTGTAGCATTGAACCTATTTATCATACTGTAACTCTACAAAGCTCCGACTTTCTCTTCTCTTTCACTTATAGGCTAGTCAACTGAACCTCAAAAATCTGATACTCACTTACACTCAGATTTCTTTTAGACTGCTTGTTGAGTGCTGCATCTACCTGAACCCATTTCTACAAAGCATTAGCCCCAACCCCTTGTCTCACACCCTACTTCTGTCCTCCTCTGGTTGTGGACGGATGTACTATTTATCCTCAGGGCACTTTTTTCTTCTGTTTAATTTGGTATGAGGGATGAGAATGTGTATGGAATTACAATTACCACTATACCATGTGCAAAGGCAACATAATTCAGATGTTCCGGAAAAAAAAAACCTCACTGGAGCGCCTGAAAGCAAATATCATATTAGTGTAGCTGTTCCTGCTACGAAACATCAGTCTAGAAGATCCCCCCAGACATAATAATGGGGATAACAGCATCAGTGCTGGTTTTTACCTTAATCAGATTCGACTTATGGCAAAACAATGAACGTAGTATCATCAACTTTTGAAATAGGTAATCCAATCTTGTAAGGTTATACCATAACCTTATGACCCATGAAGATCCAATCTCTTTGCCCCTTGTTAAATCGGAAAACGAAGGGACTGAGGTCCCTTCAGCATTTCTTCTGCCCAGCAGTGCTTCCAACGGCCTGTGGATTCAGTAACTGTGCTACAGTTCTCTGCGTAGCGGGTGGCTGGGAGTGTCACTATGCAACCAAAAACTGTAAAGGGGTTAGCGTTGTAGCCTCTTCATTCTGAAGATCGGACAGTCGAACTACCACCAATCCCAAAGTAATATGCCATCAATTTGTACGGTGGGAAGACCTATTTAGGTCTTGTAAAGTGCTAGTCATTTGTTTGCCAAGAGTATGCCAAGAGTTAGGAATCTCCGGCCATTAAGGGTTGCTCCCGAGTCAACAACTTGAGTCATCCCACCATGACAACGTATGACAACGTATGCCAAGAATTAGGAATCTGCGGCCATTAAGGGTTGCTCCCGAGTCAACAACTTGAGTCATCCCACCATGACAACGTCCGATGATAAAACGGTAAAGAGATGATCTTCTTCAAATCCAGCATAAGAGATGCAAACCATACACCATAGTAAATAGCAGGGGCTAGCTGCATACTTACGTGAGAATTCGAGGCAGTCTTTCGTCAGCCGACAAAACCTCCTCATTATAGTCTATGCCTGTGACTGTTATCTAAACTTAAGAGCGCACCTTCGTGAAATACGCGGCGGCTAGACGAATAACAGATTTATTTTTTTAAAATAACAATAGATATGAATTATTCTTGAGTGAGTTGTTCGGGAGTGGGGGGGGGGGGTGTAGGGTCATCTCAAATACATCCTATATAAACAGGTATCACAGTATCCATGTCCCAGTGTAGCACTCAGCTGCATGTACATCTATATGTATGCCTGTGTATATGCATGTGAATATATAGAATTATATATACGCATACATACACATGAATGCACTCTATAGAAATCGGAGTGTATCTTACCTCGGTGTGCAGAGTTGTCAGCAGCGGGGCGGGGGGGGGGGGGGGGAATTATAGCAGCTGCATGGAGACAAGGCAAAAATAACTTGGTTGCTATGCAACATCTCTATTATCTCATCCTCAGATGCAATACAGAGTCTCTCTATACATGATGGCATCACATTTCTATTAAGTGAATTCAGAACTTTGTATCCTGGTATAGGAATTTATACGATCATGGTTTAGAACCCTAGTCGTAGGTTCCGTGTTTGTGACATAGGAACACTATTGTCGATGGTTCCCAGTCTATTCATGGGCACCGGTCTCGTCTATAGAATGTCCAGGAAGCTCCGTGACATCATCGTTCTTTCTAGAGATCATTCACATATATGGCCACGTGATAAAAAAAAATGAATGTAATATGAGTAATTCACGTACTTTTTGTTTTTTCACTTTGTTCTAGATTTTTAACTCTTGGCTCTGCCATTCGTTATTCAATGTAATTCCAGGGTCAGGTTATATATATATATAGCTGTATGTATAGTGAGAAAACGATAGAGATGAAAAAATAAAAAAAAGATAGCTCTATGTGTATATAGACATCATATATATTTTTTACATTTCAAAGTATACATACAGGTGAAGTGTTATTTTTCTACCCCTTACTTTCAGCAGACCCAAAAGGAACATTGGCGCCGAGCATTATGGCGCCTCACCAATTAGTCATAGATATTTTTCTAAGAATGCTATAAACTATACAAGCAACATTAAAGCAGCAGTCCATTGACTCGTTACTGAGGCAGCGTTCTTTTAGTGCATGCTCGGAGGAGTCGAAAGAGAATTCCGTTAAACAATGACATGTAAAATACCTGTAGTTGTTGCAATCGCTGTCTATACTCTTTCCATTGTCCCATAGGGGAGTCTTGGCTTCTTGCATACTGTATTCGTTTTTGGGGTTTCAGTGCTGAACTAGTGTTTTTTTTCCCAAATGTTACGTGCTGGCCACTTATCGCGTTGACCGAAGGAAGGGTTTTACGATGGACTGCTGCTTTTACTTTGCATGTTACGGTGTTGACGTGTTTCTCTGTTCTTGGTCAGTTGTGGAATTTATCAGAATCGTGGGATGAGCAATCCTTTCAATGTATATCTCCTTAGATATTATCTTATGATTATATTCATTCTTAACGCACTCGCTTATTAATACAGATGCAACTAGTGATTGTGAAACCATATTGGCTACTTGTTTTTGTGTTTTCTTTTGTTACGGCATACTCTGGATCTTTGCGTAGAATTTCATGGTACTCGTATTCTCGTCTTTGTTTCTTGAGCTGGGTGGATTAAGAGGTGTAATAATAGTAGGGCATGCTTAACATCTATTCAAATGACATTTCGCTTCTAGCAGACCAGGCTTTCACTATTTCCCTTTGTCCTCCTTGCAATAGCATTTCGACAACAGTCATTTGATTTTACCTTGTTTTAGCTTTTCATTAATAGTAATAGTGCCAGACTTTGAGTTTACAATGAAACACAATCACCAATAAATTGAGTCAGGGAGTCAATAAAGAAAAAAAAAAAAGAACCTCGATAGGGATTTCTATGTGAATAATGACTGTTGTTTGCAGATTTTAACTGGGTAACTTTTACCATTTTATGTGGGTCACATTAGGTAGGGGTGATATATTGACAACGTTTTTGTTTTTTTTGCCTTATGTCTTTTAAAGTCATTGGATTATGTATCCATTGTATATGTGATCCCCCGACCTCCTCTGTCTGTACTTACAATATACACCAAGAGACATTTAATTTAGTCGAGTCTGTAAAAAATCACCGTTTCACAGGAAATGCCATCACTACGATTTCCTATCAGCTAACTTTTAGAGAACTTTCACACCTCTTACTCAGGGATGGGGCTGGTGTATGTTTGGTACACATGTGACCAGAAGCAGCACTTTCACTACTCTGGAGTAGGGATGTTCAATATACAAATGTTTGTTCTTTTTTTACCTTCAACCTGGGACAACACAATAGAGTTCTATGAAAAAAAAAGGCTATAATATGTACATATATACAAAAAAATGCAAACATATGTTATGTGCTGCCAAAACTTTCTTGAGCAAAATTCGGAAAGCCAGAATGATGAATTTTCAAAATTTACGTAAATTGATATTTCAAATCTAGAACTTCAAGGTGGCCAAAAGTTCGAAATAAAGCTAACAAGACAAAAACATGCACTTTTTCCTTCTCTTGTGGCCGAGTGACAAGTTAACACTCCAGTTTGCGCCCCTGACGTATTTTATCTCTGGTAAGATAGTAAAAAAAATTAGTCTTTCAATAACCAAAAACATTTGACGATAAAATGGCGGCACGATAATATGGTTGCAATTTTGTGTCAAGTCCTTAGGTATTACTGTACTTTGCAGTGTTGTGTTAAACCAAATGACAAACAAATCCAAACACCTTGCACACCTCTACTCCGGAGTGAACTTTTTTCTTTTTTAATTTTTACGCAGATGACCTCGCTTCAGATGTGTTACCTTACTGATAGAATCTTTTCTCGTAGCACTATACTGTATGTTGTGCGAATATATAGTTTTTTTTTTTTTTTTTAATGTAAACCTAATCTGAGAAGCGTATACCTTTTTTTTTTTTTTTTCAGAAGCACTCATATTTAGGAGTACATGACAAGCTTAAACGAAATTGCACAAAAAATGAATGTTGGAATGAGTAATTCAGTGTTTGAAAAGACATGGATTCTATTGAAACAATGATGGGTTTCATACTTTGTAAAGTAAATAAATATATATATATATATGCGTGTATGTGTGTGAGTGTGTGTTTGTGTGTGTCCGTCAAGTGTATAAACGTGGGTTTATACATATGCGCACACACGCCGATATTCACGTTTGTATACAAAAGTAGAAAGGTAAAAACTTTGCTATTTTTTCTTATTGTATATAGAAGAAATCTGTCAAGTTTAGATGATCAGGTGTACATGGCTTCAGCCAGAGACAATTTCTACTCTCTGATGGCTTGTCAAGGACAACTATACTTAATTAAGACTCTTGGACCTAAAGAATTTGAGCGCTTGAATTCATCTGTTTTTAAAATGAAGAAGTCGACCAAAACTGGAAACTTAGGGAACCTTTAATTTAAAAAAAAAAACATATTTGGTTACGTAGGATAATGGAATAGACTTGGATAGTGTTTATACATTGTATGGGCCATTGTCATCATTTACCATTGTAGTACCCATTTACAGTTAAATATTATTATACAATATTGATTAATTGGTAAATGCTAATTTGAAAATTGATGTGTATGTAATTCGAGTTTAACATCATTGGTGTTGTGTAAACCACATCAGTTTGGGTTTTAGGCCTAGATACAGATGTAACTGGACCACTACAGACATGCCGCATCCTCCTCAATTGACTAAATTCTATAAATATTGGGCATGCAACATGGGGTATGTTAATAAAAACTAAGTAAAGCAAAGTGCTGCATCGGCCCACAACAGCCAATCAGACCTTTTGGAGGATTGGTTACTTTTATACTTGTTTCGATGACTATCCCCCATGCTCCTTGTCTTTCCCATCATGATGTATGTGAGCGTAGCATTAGTAAGGATGAGCACAAATAGTGGGTTCTTCAACGGATGCTCCTCCCTACCACTTGACAATTGGACCCCAATGAATTTAGACTTTTTTCAGACCTGAAACAGTTTATCCAGGGTGCTATCAATGTAGTTCTGGTATTACCTTGTATTTCATTTCAGACCCCAATCATAAAATAGGGTCTCAATGCTATTTAAACGACCCCATTCATCTGTTATCTGCATAAGATACACATTTTACCTACGGCAGTAAAGCACGTATATGGACGTCCACGTCATCCATGGATTTCCTTCTGGACCTTGCAGTCTTTCAGTGCTGGAATGAAGACCTCAACTCTAATTAATAGAGGTCCTCCCTTTGTTAACTCAGCATGTTCTAACAAGGCATATGACATATGGCTGTCCAAAGCCAAAATTCCCATTAAATTCTTCTGAACTCTCAAGTTATCGTAATTGGTCTACATTGATGGCGTCCTAAACTCTTCCTGTCTGTTCATGTGGTTCTATTAAACTAGCCCATAACATACCTGATAATATGTTATTCCACAGTGGTGAATCCTATTGTCGATCCATTGTTTTTGTGTCCCATGTTAATTCTGGATCCACACAAGCAAGTTTTGGTGCCATTTTTGATACAGTTGTGTAGCCAAACTCATGAATAGGTTAATAAAGAGTAGTATAAGCTCTTCCCTCATACCTTCCTCCATTTATGATCCTCTTGTAGCTTTGGCCTAAGAATCTACATCAAAAATACACCAAAAACTTTGTGTGTGAACCCATCCTAAATAACACATCTCTGCCGCCTTCAACTTATTAAACTTATAAATTTCAAGCGAGTTGGGTCCAGTAAACGGATGGAAGAAAATTATGTATAAAAAGAGAACGTATTACTTTTTCATAACCAGTTCATTGCGGAACTGTCCTTGCACAAAAAAGATGAAAACTATGATCACAGACACAAATGAGTTTTTCCTCCCACTTATATTTGTGAGAAATGTTTACACAAGGTTTCAGCCTAGAATGAAATATAATATTTTTTTTTTGGTATCTAGCACTTCTTCCTATTATTTGTCTAAGTAGGTTCTCCTAACATCCAGATGGGAGAAAATGAAGGCTTCTAATGCTTCTTACACTATTACAATTAAGAATATTTGTTCTTTGTGACCTTGCTACAAGAAGTAGTTATTGTGATATTATCTCTGAATTGTATTGTTTTCTTGTCATTGTGTGAAAAAGACTAAAGTCTTCCATTAAAACTAATTGGAGACTTCACCCATGTTAACTCTTCTGAATGTTTATAGCGTTGGCTGGCCAAAGCTGCAAAGGTCTTTTCCCGGTTGCGTGTCTGCCACAATTTGGAAGTGTTTTACAGGCAATGCTTAAAGTGCTAGTAGGTCTATAGCCTCCCGGCACTGATACATTCATTTCATAATAATAGATCCTATAAAGAGTTATTAAAAAAAAATCTAAAAATTAACTACGGAAGAGTAGCACAATCCATATATTACAGAGGTCGTTTTACCTTACAGTTGAAGAATTTGTTAAAGGTACCATAGGTGTTTAAACATTGTATGGCTGTCTAGTGCAGTATGGGTGGGTATGGCTTAGCTTCAGACATATATTGTGAAATACTATGTAGCGAATTGCTTAAAGTGTCAGGTAGTACTGTAAGAGTTAATATAAGCAATACTGAAAAATTCCATTTTGGAACATATGCTTCATACAACCACTCATGATTCTCACTCCTTCCTGTGTTTTAATACTAATTTGCCAGGTGGCATGACACAAGCATACAACGGTGCCTCAAGTCATGGCACATGGTGCTCTGCGAAGTAGGTTTTCTCCTCTAGAGGCAATACTTCTAGTGAAGAATATCTGTAATACAACATCCAAGATAAAAGTAAGCATTAAGTCAGTGTCTTCGGTTCTGAAGGCTTCCATGGTTGCTCTTGCATTCGGGCTCTGTAGAACTCGGAGGTTGTACAGAGCCATAAGACTGTAGTGTGCTTGAGTCCTAATTTAGTAAAAAATAGGGGTCTGTTTCAGCAGTGGATGCAGTAAGTTTGCAGGAAGTACATATTTATCCTGGGTAGTACCCAGAGGCGTAACTTGAAGCTCCTCGGCCCCAATGCAAAATCTGTAACAGCGCCCCCAACTATAATGCTTTATTCATAGTACTGGGCGCCCTATATGGAGAAGAGAGGCCTTATGGGCCCCCTAAGGCTCCTGGGCCCGGGTGCAACCGCATCCCCTGCATCCCCTATAGTTACACCAGTGGTAGCACCCATTTAATTGGATGTAATGCCCATGTAAAGACAACCCCCCAAACCCCAAAAACTAATTATACAGCACAAATAAGTTTTACTGTGTAATAAAGTCAAATGAGTGTATTTCTAGTGCACAGCTTGATAAATGTCACATTCTTCTAATATTCAGCTTGAAAGCCCCCATTTTATTGTATGATTTGCATTCTAGGATGGCAGGATCACCTTTATGGAAAATCCTACATTACAAATTACTAATACATATCCTTTATGGGTAAATATATAAATAAGTCCCCGATATCCTATTTCAAGAATATTTACCGTAGTATGCAGTATATATGGCATTCAAGAAATCTCCCACATTTATATTAAGTGTTTCAATAATCCTAAAACCTATGTCAAATAAAAAGATGTACAAGATATGAGATATATAACTGTCCAGGAAGTCCTACAAAAGCAGGGAAAGGCACTGAAATGTATTTGAACAGAACCTCTTTAGGAAATCTTAAAGGAATTGTCCAGTTGTAAACTACTAATGGCCTATTCACAGGATAGGCCATAAACGGTAGATTGGTGTGGGTCTGCCGGTTGGGACCTCCACTGATCAGCTGTTTGCCGGGCCAATACACTCTGCATTGAGATGATTTCTGCAGGACGTAGACAGCTTCATTCCCACTGTAGCGACAAGCTTGGTATGGTAGGCAATTCACCTCAATGGGATCTTTGCCTGTAATAACTAGGCTCGCCACTGCAGTGGGAATGGAGCTGTTTGCTTCCTGCAGAAAATAGTTTAGTGCACAAGTGCAAAAAGAGTATCAAAGTAGATCCTGGGTGGCTGACCATCACTGATTACCTATTCTGTGGATAGGCCATCAATAAGTTAAATCTGTCCAACCCTTTTAACCCTTTATTTTGTGATTATCTCAATAACTTAGTTCACAAGTCAGTTGGATAATACAAGATGTTCTTGTGTTATCCAACTGACACATCAACTAAGTTATCGATGGACTATCCAACCTCAGGTATGTAGAGTCTATAAAAGTCTTTTTTTTTTTGTGCTAGCCAATAAGAATCATTGGACTGTCCTCCTATTCTGCTGTACGACATGCTTCCAAGATACGCCAAAATGAAAAGAAACTTGCAGCTTTGTCCTAAGGTCCATCTTGGCCTATCCAGCCAGTATCAAGTGAAAAGATGGAGGAAATAATGTTTTGCACATTATTGGGCAGAGGGTAAAGTTCAGTGCATCCAGACCTAGTTCCGAGCTTTTATTGTGACAGACTTTTTTTCCATATGCGTGCATACTCTCTGTAATTCCAGTGTAAAATATTGTACTTGCACTAGCTTTTATAAAAACAAATATAAAAAAAATGGAAGAATTCATATTCTATTTTCTAATCGTGGTGTGTCTATTTGTAGGATACACTCAAGTCTGTTTATTGAATTTTATGGTCCCTTTCTTTGATGGTGCTTGCAGGTTTTCTAGGTAGAAATTATTTCATTATAATAAAACAATGTTTGATTCAAAATTTGAACAAAATTGTTTTAAATAAATTGTCTGTATACCAGTACAAGTTTATTGTTTCAGTATACTCGTACTAATAAAATAACAGTGCCAATTGCAACCCTGGATCTGTGTCTCTTTATTTCACCACGGAGAAAGAACACACACGACATTCACGGTTTCACATAGACATCTACTTTATTTGCTCGGTCTTACCGCTACATTCACAGATCAGGTAAGTACAAGGTCCATCGGTGGCATAAGCAAGAATGCAGGAATCATCAAGGCTTCCATTCGTCATGCAATTTCTTATCAGGCCGTATGTGACTATAAGGATTTATTTCATATGTAGGTTACTGTATTCATACACTACTGCGCCCCTATGTTTATCTCGGAAAACATTGACATTAACCAACGTCTACATAATATCTAATATGGTGGTGGACCCTCTGCCTTATATTATATGGCTAGTATAATAGTATCCGTCAGAGCGTAACTTGAAGCTCCTGGGTTCCAATGAAAAATCTGTAACAGGGCCCCCAACTAGAAGGCTTTATTCATAGTACTGGGCTTCCAATATGGAGAAAATAGGTCTTATGGGCCCCTAGGGCTCCTTGGCCCGGGTGCAACGGCATCCCCTGCATCTTCTATAGTTACACCCCTTATAATAGTCTACTGTTAAAACATTCATACATGATAAGATTGAACATTTGGGTGTAAAAGTTTTAGGCTTCCCCATGTTCACTATGGCACCAACAGATGGATATTATTAGAGATGAGCGAGCACGCTCGTTTAAGGCTGATCCTCGATCGGGGGGAGCAGGGGAGAGAGAGATCTCACTTCCCCCCCTCCCCCCGCTCCCACCGTCCGCCCCACATGGTGCTCGGTGGAGTAATCAGTTACTCAACAAGACCGATGCTCAATCGAGCATCAGCCTTAAACGAGCATGCTCGCTCATCTCTAGATATTATACAACACGTACAAAGCTCTGCATAGAACAACAATATCCATATACCAAATAAATACACTTTATTTTCAGCTCTGAAATCACCCGATGAATATTTTAAGGTGGTTTGGATCAAATTTTCTAAAAAATTCTCATTTTGCCGTTAGTACTTGTATTTTAGAGTTCCAAGATAAAAATTTAATTTGTTATTTTCTGGCCAACAGTTTTAGAGAAAAATATGAAGAACACACATGAGATTTGCATCGTTTTTTATCACCCACAAAGCAAAAAGTTACCAAGACCGTCCAATGGTTATATAAATATGAGGTGTGTGTGTAACACTTCATGCAATGCTTTTTCTCAAAAATATTAGCTATGGCTGTTTTTACAAAATTACCTGCCTTATGGGCTTTTTACACGGCCCAAGGATTCGATAAGAACATTTGTCTGCGCAATCATCGGGCAGTGTGATGTTGCACCTGATCAGCCGATGAATGGGCTAATTCCCTTTCACCAGCTGATGGCATCTTTTGTGCAGATGAAAAAATTATCATTATCGCCAACCTCTCCACATGTGATTAGGCGGTGTACAGGCAACGAAAAAATGCACCAATTTCCTTGATCGGCATTCATTACACAGCTCAGATTGAGGTATGTAAAAGGACCGCAGGCTGTATTCGCACCTGCGTGTGAATAAAAACGTAATACAAACTGATATTTTCTACGCCAGTTGTCCCAATCAGTTGTACCAAAAGCAAAAAGAGACACATGCAAAAAATGTGCTATAAATGTACTGATTTCATGTTTTAGCACTTCAGTAAGAGGGAGTCAGTCATCACAGTACCTCTTGGTGGCTTGGTAGAAGTGCACTGACATACTGTTTGCTATATACAACGTTACGATACAAATGAGAGGCGGCTCATGTGGAACCAATTGAACAGAAATTGAGGAATCATTGGAACATAGCATGGTGCCGAAACCAGGAGACAGCAAGGTAAGTATAAACCTTTTATTCCGCAGGTTAAAAGACCAAGCAAGACGTTTCACCGCAACGGGCCAGTGGCTTCATCAGGTCTGACAAAGCCGCCAGCCCATGACACTGAAACGCGTCGTCCAGAGGCGTAACTTGAAGCTTCTGGGCCCCAATGCAAAACCTGTAACAGGGCCCCCAACTATAATGCTTTATTCATAGTACTGGGCTCCCTATATGGAGAACAGAGGCCTTATGGGCCCCCTAAGGCTCCTGGGCCCGGGTTCAACCGCATCCCCTGCATCCTCTATAGTTACACCAGTGGCGTCGTCTGTCTTTTAACCTGTGTATATCTAAGGCTTATACTTACTTTGGTGTCTCCTGGTTTCGGCGCCGTGCTATGTTCCAAGGCTTCATCCATTCTATTGTATATAAGATGTACTAACTATTATCTGAACATAGTCTTCATGCGCAGCATACAAGGCACTATCTGGGTGTGGAGTTTATATAACAAAGTCCTGTTATAACATGTATGCTGAATAAAGCTATAGTCATTCTTTTATCAGATTAACCCTACAATGCATGCTGCAGAATTTGGGATACATATGATACAAAGTGCAAAATGGATTAAAAATCATGCATTGTAGGGTTAATCTAAAGTAAAGATACCATTGAATAGCACCAAAGAACAACAAAATGCATCCTGCATACAAATGTAGCAGGTAGAACCCAAATGTAAAATAGTACAGTCTGACCATGCCTGGACATACGCTGAACCATGTAGTAATAATTGATGAATAGGTTGGCCCAGTCTTGAGGACAAAGCTGAGACAGACCTACAGATGATTTTTCTTAATTCGAAGATTTAATTAACATCATTGTGAGAATTTTTGGAATTGCTCTAACACAGCACAAAGATGCTGATTGCTCCAATAAATATGTATGTAATAGGATGCAATGGAAACCTACTTCATAAGGGCTCCTTCACACAGGCGCTGGCTGCAATTTCACAGTTGCCCGCATTGCAGCCGAAAATTGCATGAACATGCCACAGCCTGAAATACCATTGGGCGGGGGGAGAGAGTTCAGTCTGCTAAACTCCCTCCCCCTCTCCACCCCTTGCCGGCAGCAGGGGGGCAGGAGCTTAGCAGAGCTAGTGTGCTAATCTCTAGCCCTGTCCCGCTCCCTCCCTTTGCCGGCAGCCAGCAAGGGGTGGAGAGGGGGAGGGAGTTTAGCAGAGCCACTTCAGCTCTGCTAAACTCCCTCCCCCTCTCCACTCCTTGCCGGCAGCAGGGGGGCAGGAGCTTAGCAGAGCTAGTGCTCTAATCTCCCACCCTGTCCTGCTCCCTCCCTTTGCCGGCAGCCAGCAAGGGGT
The DNA here is from genome assembly GCF_035609145.1 of Eleutherodactylus coqui. Taxonomy (NCBI): domain Eukaryota; kingdom Metazoa; phylum Chordata; class Amphibia; order Anura; family Eleutherodactylidae; genus Eleutherodactylus; species Eleutherodactylus coqui. The sequence continues at coordinate 51,840,147 of NC_089845.1, read as the reverse complement.
GGAGAGGGGGAGGGAGTTTAGCAGAGCCACTTCAGCTCTGCTAAACTCCCTCCCCCTCTCCACTCCTTGCCGGCAGCAGGGAGGCAGGAGCTTAGCACAGCTACTGTGCTAATCTCCTGCCCTGTCCCGCTCCCTCCCTTCGCCGGCAGCCAGCAAGGGATGGAGAGGGGGAAGGAGTTTAGCAGAGCCACTGCTAAACTCCCTCCCACCTCCCTTTTCTAGCAGCTCTCATAGGCTCCCATAGGAGTCTATGGGATCAGTCGGTGTATTCCGGCAAAAGATAGGTATAGACCTATCTTTTCCGGTCAGCGTAAAAGCGGCCAGCTGAATGTGCACCATTTGCGCTATCTTCCCCAGCCGGCCGATTTTACGGACCAAAAAAATTGACCATCTGTACAAGTGCATAGGAATCCAATGCTACAGATGGTCGTGATTTTGCCGCGATGAAACGCTCATGTGAATTAAGCATATGGGGTAGAAAGTGAAAGCGCTCTGTTTATAACATCACAAAATATGGTGGACACCAAGAACACCACAAAATGAAATTCCATTCATTCCGTTTCTCTGCTTAGTCTTTGTAAGTATACTTTGCTCTCCGTAATGAAGGAGAAGGTGCAGGGTCGTTGACAGCTGTAATAATGTAGGCTGATGGTGCATATTTTTTCCATTCAGGACAACAGCAGCTATGAATAGAACTGCGGTAATATTGAACGCAGCTCTGAAGGCACAATGGACAGCATGTAGATAAGCGCAATTCAGACTTTCACTCTATTAGACCTGTATTTACTAGAATGTGGAAATGAGAGCTTTCTGATTCAGCGAGGCTATTTCTGGAGTACTCTAGCCTGCATGCCTACCGCACACCCACACATGCAGTCAGGCTTCATTCCTCATACCATAGGCGGCTTCAGACAGTCAAGACAAACGCTGCTGAACATTTTAATTAAATATACATCATGCAGGATTATTCCGCGGTCTAAAAGAAGAGACAAAGCAGCCGCATTGTAATTAAAATGGCACCGCAAAGATAAAGTCATTTTAAGGTTGGAGTAGACGGGAGAACAAGTGGTGGAAGCTTCAGCCAACCATCTGTTTAAGCAGCCTGAAAAAATACTGCGCTAATCAACAACGAAGAGCCACTCGAGCAGCACAAGGTCTCGCTGCACGGCCGGGAACATTAACTACCTAAAGCACTTTTTTAATAGATGAGGTATTGGAGTCTCGTTAAAATTACATGAAACAAGCATTATTAATTCTACAAGACTATGGGCAATGTAGACCTTTAGGAACACTATATCAAGTGCGAATTAGAAGACTGGGCTCCGGTGTCATCTACCATGATCCATAGAGACATGCACATGCCAAGTTTGAACAAAGTACTATACTACCCTGTTTCCCTGAAAATAAGACATACCATGATTTTCCAGAATTTTTGAGGATGCAAAATGAGTTTTCAGGCTTTTTGAGGATGCTTGAAATATAAGCCCTACTCCAAAATTAAGCCCTGCTAACAGTTAATTTAAAAAGTCAATTTAAATAGTGTCCAGGCAGCTATACATGTAAAAAAGTTAAACCTTTTTGAACAAAAATTAATATAAGACACTGTCTTATTTTCGGGGAAACACGATATCTATACTATGGCCAGACTGTAATATCTGGACCTGGAAGACATTAGAACAGAGTACAGCACAGCAGTTGTCCTTCTTACTGATATACAGTACTGTAGACTAGCCCTTTTAGTACCTTCTTTTACATACTGTTATAACCTATTGTTGAAATAATTGAAAAGCATACAAATACACAAGTTGCGCTGACACTAGTTCATGTACATTCTTCTTCTTCATATGCAACTACTGGAGTTTTAGTCCTTTGTCTGTGGGTAAGCTAACCTACCTGGTAAGTTCCAAAGTTTTTCTAAATTTAACAATCAGGAATTTAAAGGGGTTGTCCCACCACTTAAAAATTGCTTTGTGACTACTTTGTCCTTCTTAGTTGCATGTGATAAGCTGCAGCCAATCACTGCAACAGCAGTGAACTTCTATAGCCACTGATTGGCTGCAGCGGTCCAGGAAGGACAGAGTGGTTGTGAAGCAATTTTAAGTGGCGGACGATACCCTTTAAGAATTGATTGAAGCTCAGCTCAATCCTGCTGACATGAAGCAGAGATCATGGCTGCTATATGCAGGTCAGACTGTGTTCATAGGGTTTGATAGACAGAGGCCAAATGAGTGCATAACAGAAAAAGGGGTTTGGAATAGCATAGAAGACTATGTTGTTCTTTCCCACGGAATACAGTAAAAATAGTATACATTAGTAAGTATACCGTATTTTCTGGACTATAAGGCGCACATAAAATGCTGAGAATTTCTCAGAAATAGAAAGTGCGCCTTATAATCCGGTGCGCCTTATATATGAACCCGACAGTAAAGAAAGGGGTTCATACAGGATCCTTTACCTCTATCGTGGGCGGCATACCACAGCACACACCATGCTCCTCCCCCCCCCCCATCCCCCGTGCGCCTATCAATTTATTCTTCACTTGGGTTTTTACAGTACAGGTGCTCCCCGACTTGCGAACAGGTTCCGTTCCGGGAGCCCGTTCGCAAGTCCGTTTTGTTCGCAAGTCAAACAAGTAGTAGTATGGAGCGGGATCGCGGGTGGATCCTGCTCCATACAACGTCGGGTGCCGGCTGTTCTTACAGCGGGCACCCGGCGGCAGCAGTTCCGACGAGCCGAGCCGCTTGTCAGAACTGTTAACACTTTAAATACCGCTCTGACAGCGGTATTTAAAGTGTTAACAGTTCTAACGAGCGGCGCGGCTCATCAGAACTGCTGCCGCCGGGTGCCCGCTGTAAGAACAGCCTGCAACCGATGTTCAGGGGGCCCGTACAGCGTCCCACGATGAGATCGCGGGACGCTGTGCGGTTGCTAGGCAGCCGGGGACCTCCTGAAAGGCCCCAGGGCTGTCTATGCAGAGTGCCCATCTAGCGCACGACTTGCTAGGCGCTCTGCATAGACAGCCCTAGGGCCTTTCAGAAGGCCCCTGGCTGCCTAGCAACCGCGATCTGACCGGACAGGCTTCTATCAGGCTTGATAGAAGCCTCTCCGGCCCCTGCACAGCACTAATGTGCTGCGCCTTATAATCCAGTGCGCCTTATATATGAAACAAGATTGCTTATAATGCGCTCATAGAAAGTGCGCCTTATAATCCGGTGCGCCTTATAGTCCGGAAAATACGGTATAACCTTCCATCAGTGGCCTCTATTGAATAAACTGGCACATGGTATTAGAAAGTAGCGCATGCACAATGCCATACACAGTGTTATTCAATGGAGGCTGCTGATGAATGGGTAAGGTCACGTGTCCCTTTATCAACAGCCATGCTATAGACGGCAAGGGCAGTGCTCAGCGGGTCTGAAGAATGGGACTACAGTATGCTGGTGAAATACATGAATACACTGAGATAATAAGTAAGACGTGCCCAACACCTTTAGCATTCAGTAGCTAGCAGGAGTTTTTCCTGGTTTATATGTTAAAGGGATTCTGTCATCGGGTTGATGTTGCCAAACACATATTGTAACGTCCAGAAACACTGACCTACATGTCAGAGCACAGGAGATCTAAGGGCGCTTTTAGATGGAACGGTTATCATTCAGAAAAACATTCAAATGAGCGAAAATGAAGCTAATCGTTCGGTCTAAACATGAACCAACGACAAACGAGAATCATTCAGTTTCTGCAGACATAAAAACCATTGTTGGCTCGTTGACTTATCGTTTGGTTTAAACCACGCCCTTCAGTATGAAAGAATGAACAATTCTGAACGATTCTCGTTAAATAAGCCAACGATGTATCTGCCTGCCTAAACAGGCTGCATGAGAGCGAACGAGCTAACGGTGATGTCACTCGCTCATGCAAACGTGAATCGGCTCATCTAAAATGAGCCTAAGAGCGTATATCGGTGATCCGTTTTCACGGCCAGCTGATAAACGTTGTGATCTGATGCATTGGATTCCATTGCATCAGATCACACGGTCGTATTCCTGAGACGTAAAAGCGTCTGGCCAGCCAATATAGGGCGCTTTTACATCGGGCCCAAAGATAGTCCTGGTACTATGTCGGCTGCTGCATGGCTTCCTAAGGAAGCCCATGGCAGCGGTTGGAGGGAGTTTAGCAGCGTGGCTGCTAAACTCCCTCCCTCTGCTCTCCATCCCCCGTGCAGGCTCACCTCTGGTCTACTCCCAGCTGGCTCTTTGCAATTGGAGGGGCGGGACTAGGGTGGAGCTAAGCGCCATCCCATTCCGCCTCCTCCCATTGCTGGCTGCGGACAAGGGGCAGAGCTAAGCTCCTGCCCTCTCCCCACCCCTTGTCCATAGCCATCAATGGAAGGAGGCGGGACAAGATGGTGCTTAGCTCCGCCCCTCCCCACCCCCTCTCACTGCAAAGAATGAGCGGGGAGGAGAGCAGAGGTGAGCCTGCGATGAGGAGGGAGGGGAAAGGGGTGACAGCATGGTAGTCTCAGCGTATTTACTCCAGGACCCATCCTGTCTTAACGGGCACACAAACGTTTAATTTGTGCGCCCATTCACCAGTTTTATCATTCCCAATGCTCGTGGGAAAGAGCCCTAAGGTACAAAAACAGATAATCCTACACACACTACAGTATATGTATAGTGTGTGTAGGATATATTTCATATATACTGTATATATATATATATATATATATATATATATATTATAGTGTTGGACTGGAATGCTGAGGACCTGCCCTTAAAATTCATTCTTTGTTCCCTAGTACACCAACATGCAAGTATTACCCGATCCCTATTCCCAAATATCTCACCGCTGCGTTCTCTATATATGTCAATAGACAGCTAGCTGTGTTTTTATGTGGCCCTTTCTCCACTAAGGTATATGAAGAATGCAGCAGGAATTGGTAGACTCCCATTTACCGATATGTGCAGACACTGTGGACTGGGGGCCCACCAGGGCTCAGGGCTGACTGGGGGATTCACCTGTCCCCCTGTGGGCCAGTCTGAGTCTATATATATATATATATATATACACACAAATAAGTTATCCAACAGTACAGAGTGAAGCTAGACAATGGCAGGCATTTGTTGAGTCTTTGTATTACAGAGAGAATGTTCTGTACAGGAGATTATCCATCATTTTCATTCATGTTTATTTCAGCATAGCTCTTTAATTTCGGGCTAAGGGGAGAAGGTTCTTCCAAAGTGCAGCTGTTAAACATTTGATAAAGGCACATCCAAAGAAAATATTCTTCCATTGCATCCTGTCCTCTACCTGTCATGAACTGCTTCTCTTATTACAGAGATAGTGCAGTTGTCCTCCTAGTCATCCATAAATCATTATAGCTGTATAGTATACATTAGATGGCACATAACTGCAAGTTTAGCACATGTTTTAGTGACCCAAAACTAACCGTACATGGCCGGATGAGGACATGCGTTGGTGCTGTGCCACCTTGTCACATGAGAAATGCAAATTTTAAGAAATGGGACAGAGTTTCAAGACACATGATACTGAAACAAATGCTATCACACCGGTCTGAAAACCACAACTCTGTTCACTCTTTACAGCAATATGCAGATTTGTCCAGGATATGTCGAGTATTAGACCGCACATTGACAAGACCGATGCTAAACACAATGGGGTCATACAGTAAATGTTACAAAACGGGAACATGTTTTATCAACTTTATCTAGTAAGGATGCAGATTTCATTCCAGCCACATCAATATCCGTATCTGCAACCTGCTGGGCAGTGCAAAGCGTTGATATCTGGCAATAATGATATATCCTTTGTAGCACATTGCAAATGTTTTTTTGCAATAGTTCATGCATATAAACAGTTTTTGCATTTTTTTAAAATATGTTTTAAATGTAAACTTTGAATTGTGTAGCCCCCTTTTTTTCTATTACACCCACTGAAAGGCTGATATTAAAGAAACAGAAAAGCAAACTGAAACATTTGAAGTGGCAGCCTGGGTACCCCATTAAAGTCGTCTTGGAGGGCTCCAGAGGATCCTCTAGTGGTGCCAAGTCCTGACACAATACTTGTTCCCAAAGGCCCCTAGGAGAAGACAACTGTACTTGAAAGCCATCATTTTGTGTCAGTTCTTTACAAATAAGGCATTCCAATGTATTAACCCTTTCCAATCCAATTTGTATCGTGGTTTTCCTAGAGGGCTGACTCTTTTTCTGCCGTTATACAATGGCGCTATCTGCTGGCTAAAACCAGTACTGCATGAGGTGACACGTTGGATAGGCTCCGACAGCAGAGAGGCTGGCAATATACAGTAAGAGAACCCTGACGGACGTCTTCCAACATCGGAGCTGTACAGCCTTAAATCATAATGTCTTCAGACGTCAGACAGTGGATTGGAAAGGGTTAATGATAGAGAATGCAATCAGATGTGGGTAGCACACATTATGTGTAGACTGACAATAGGCCCTCAGAACTGCTTCCTCTTGTAGATCAAAAGCATATCTGTCCAACTATTAGCAAGATAAAAGCTTAGTTGACTATTTTGTGAATGTTCTCTACCTTCTTACTAGTTTTTAAAAGGAAAAAAAAGTTGTTAGACCTGTTAAATGGAACTTGCCAGCTTAAAAAATGCAGCCCATTCTGCTGGTAGCATCTTATAGAGCAGGAGGATCTATAGTTTTATGGGGAAAGATTCAGAATAACTTGTATTTTCCTCATCTTAATTTCTGTTCTCTTTGAGTTTATTGGTCCAGTAGGCGGTCCAATCAGTGATTGAGAGCCTTGCCTCTATCTATAGTCATCCACAGCTGTCAATCACTGATAGGACCGCCTAGTGGACTTCTAATTCAGAATGAGCAGAGATAAATATAAATGACGAGTTATATTGAATCTTTTCCCACAAAACAATACACAGAGTTATTGTGAATGATCTTCCTGAGTTGAAACCCCCATAACTCACGTTTAATGGCACTCATCAATGGAGTCAGAAACTCAAAAAGTTTTGTTGCGCAATATCAAAAATTGTTTCTACATCGGAGGCGATCAGTGTGACCCCCTTTGTCACTCCACACACATCAAGCCTGTAGTCAAGTTCCTACCATACACACTGCACCATATCATGGTTGACTGATGCAATGGCTTCTGGGATGTGTACTCACAGATGATGCATGGTGAGTGGTAAGGGGGGCATGAAGACTATCTTTAACATTCCTGAAGAAAAAAAAATCACAAGGGCAATGTCCGGGGAACGTGGAGGCCAAGGAAGAAGTTCACTATCGTCACGACCTGCAAGGCCAATCCATCTGTTTGGTAGTCACCTATTGAGCTCACTTCTGACTTCATTGTGAACATGGGGGTGACCTGTTCTGTTGGAGGATAAAACCTAGGGTTTCCTGTTCCAGATGCGGCAGAAGCCATGTCTGTAGTGTCCAGGTACGAAATCTCTGGGAAAAAGAAAGGGTCCATACACTTTCCTACAGTTTATAGCGAAAACACATTCAACTGGGTGGAGTCACGCATACGCTCCATGTAGACATGTGGGCTTTCCCTCCCCAGATGTGAAAATCATTGACAAAAAACACTCTGCTGTCTTAATTGTCAGCTATTTTGTCTCATATCCCCTAGCAATGACTATGGCAGAAAAAATTTTTTTGGGCTTCATGTAGTAAAATGGTGAGGCTGTCCTTGTTGTCCATAGCAACCAATCACAGTGCAGCTTTCACTTTACTTCAGCAGCTTGAAAAATGAAAGCTGCACTATGATTGGTTGCTATAGGCAACAAGGACAATCTTACTATTAGACAGTTTTGCTAAATGGAACTTTTTGAGTTTCTGTTTCCACTGATTTATGTATCTGAGTGCCATTTAACGTGAGTTATCAGGGTTTTCATATCAGGAAGGTCATTTGTGATAACCTCTATCCGCTCTGCTCCTTTTGCTCTATAACTTCCTGCCTGCAGATTGGACTCCATTTTCGAACCAATGGGCTCCCTTTAAAGGAGGAATGCACTATAATATCTACCTATAACATGACACAATGGAAGAAGGATTGTGTCACACATTTATATAGAGCACTAAGGCCTCAGGGTAGAGAACACAGACTCCCATGATAACATCATTTGGAATATCACTGACTTTTCTGAGCATGATTTTTAGGGGGAATTCCCCTTTAATGCCACAAAGTGACCAGAAATGGCTACCTACTGACAGACCTGATCTAATGCGGTTTGAGTCCATGAATACATATTTCTGTGACATAAGTCTCTCTCTCTCTCTCTCTCTATATATATATATATATATATATATATATATATTAAATACAATCATAAGGGTGAGTCAAACTGTAGGCAAAAAAAGATACTAAAATATAAAATAAATACATTTTTTTGTCTGCAAAATAAATTAAATATATATGTTACATAGAAAGTGCAGTCTGCACGGTCTATAAACTGGTTCTGTCTACACTTACTAAGATCCTGAAAGCTTGGAAATAAAATGAACATATGAGTGGTGAAGTCATGTATCTACTGCTGTGTCCTCCAACCTGAGTCTCTCCAGTAGGTGCACAACTCTTGGCGCGCCCCAACATCATCGTAGCAGCCCGAGACTTGTAGCTTGCAACCACTGGAGAGCCGCAAGTTGGAAATCACTGATCAAGTGTATTAAAAGTAGATCATCATGTTTAATGGATTGTTTTATTGTGTTTTACCAAGGAAGAGTTTTATGGAATCAAGTTACGGACGACTCTGATGAGACACGTATGGAAACTGCCTATACATTAAGAAAACAACTGGTTGAATTGTTGAGTCACGCGAATAAAAGTTGTCCTCCTGCTTAGCTCTTTCAGTTTGGCAGCTCCAACGTATGTACAAGTAGATCTCAGTCCTCCCAAGATGTCCCGAACAGTGTTCTCCACATCTCCTCTGTAAGGAACCTCCACTGTCCTGCCTTCAGAAGCCCTGAAAACCAAAATATAGATAAGGAACATGATCCGGTATATTACACAGCAGTCATATACACTACTTCACCAGTAGCTTAGAAAAAGGAGCTGGCTTTAAAGGGGTTGTCCCACGAAAAAAAGAGGGGGTATACACTTCTGTATGGCCATATTAATGCACTTTGTAATATACATCGTGCATTAAATATGAGCCATACAGAAGTTATTCACTTACCTGCTCCGTTGCTAGCATCCCCATCTCCATGGTGCTGTCTAATTTCAGCGTCTAATCTCCCGATTAGACGCGCTTGCGCAGAAGGGTCTTCTCCCTTCTCTTGGGTCTCGGCACGAGCGGTGCTTTGGCTCCGCCCCCTTCTACGCATCATCGCGTAGCCCCGCCCCGTCACGTGTGCCGATTCCAGCCAATCAGGAGGCTGGAATCGGCAATGGACCGCACAGAGCCCATGGTGCACCATGGGAGAAGACCCGCGGTGCATCGTGGGTGAAGATCCCGGCGGCCATCTTGGTAAGGTAAATAAGAAGTCGCCGCAGAGCGGGGATTCGGGTAAGTACTAAACTTTTTTTTTTTTAACCCATCCCTTGTGTTTGTCTCGCGCCGAACGGGGGCCTATTGAAAAAAAAACAAAACGTTTCGGCGCGGGACAACCCCTTTAAATGTCATATATAAGGAAAGCCTGCTACATTCTAGTGAGCTGTCCCGGGAACTGTCAGATAGTTGTCATTACTAGTTGTGTGAATGAGAGTCATGCATGTATTTCACATGAATATTTATTGTCAGTGACTGCAAATAACTCCCTAGAGTTTTGAAGGGGAGGAGGTATGTAGCCCATTAGGTGGGGGGGGGGGGGATAATATAACACTGCTGGTGAGGGAGAGCTACGCAATGCATGAGGACAGGAAAAGGAACCAACAAAACAGAGGAAGAGCAAGTGGTCAGGTAAGGGAACAAGGCAGAGAGTAGAGTTAAAACTTGCCAACCCAGCAGAAATGTCATTTTGAACATCAGAGATACAATACATTTTCTCAGATCATTTCTGTGGATATACGTTTTAGAACCCCTCAATAATTCCAGTTATTTTTTTACGCAAGAATAGTCTGAATTTATGATTTTAACCAAAGAGCTTTTTTCAGGGAGCATATCAAGGACATCTGCTCTGCAGCACAGAAAGCAAACTATGGTTTGAAATTGGTTACAAAATATTCCTACAGGTGTCTCAACTTTAGTTGCTTTTATTTTATTTAGATCATTTTTATTGAAGTTCTATTTTGGAATACTGTTATCCATTGATTTCTACATATTTATACATACATAAGCATGACAGATATAGAACATAGCATTGTCTCAACTTTTGCAGATTACTTTCAAACCCTCTGATTCTTTTTAACCAGTGTTGGAACAGACTGCCTTACAACACCCTCTAGGGTAGGATTTGGACAGTTTTGCACTGCAGGACAGATCACATTGCTATCATAATGGTAATAAAAAGGCAATTAACCAAAGAAGACAGAGAGGCAACTATAACCCTTTGGAGTGTAGGCCTGTCCTACAGAGAAATTGCCAGGAAAAACCATGGCGACAGTCAGTACAATTTCCTATACCATCAAAAGGCACTTGGAAACTGACTTGGAAACTCTGACCAGAGGAGGACTGGCAGACCAAAGGCCACTACAACCTCAGATGACAAGTTTTTCAGAGTCAACAGTTTGCATGATCGGCGCCTCACAGCACAAAATCTTCATGCACAGTTTAATGCAGCAAAAATAAACATTTTTTTTCAACTGTGAAGAGAAGACTTCTTTCTGCAGGTTTGCAAAATAAAAACAGACTTACCGGGTCCAAGCAGCACTTCCAGAGGATTACTGAAAAGTGGAAGACGGTCTTATGGACTGATAAATCAAAAATTTGACATCTTTGGTACATCACGCAGGGTTTTCATACCCTGTCGAGTAGGTGAATGGATGGTTTCTGAGTGTGGGACACCAATCGTCAAACATTGAGGAGGAAGCGTTATGGTCTGGGACTCTTTTGCTGGATCCAGAGCTGGCAACTTCCACAGAGTGACTGCCACACTGGACAAAAAGGGCTACCGCAGTATTCTAGTGCTCCATGCGATACCCCCTGGTGTACGCCTAGTTGGTCTTGGGTGCATTTTACAGCAAGACAATGATCCAAAACATACTTCTAGGTTATGTCAGAACTACTGAAGAAAACAGGAAGTAGGCTTCACAGAATGAAACGGCCTGTACAGTCTCCAGACTTAAACCCATTGAGCTTCTTTGGGATGAACTGGACAGAAGGATGAAAGCAAAGCAACCTACAAGTGCAGCGCATTTGTGGGAAACTTCTGCAACAATATTAGGAGGAATTTTCTGAACAATATCGGAATGCAATTGTAGAAAGAATACCTTGATTGTGCAGAGCTGTTATATCAGCTAGAGGAGGTAATTTTGAAGAGTCAAAAATCTAGATTTAATTTGGTGAAACAAGGTTAATCCATCATTTTTATTCATCTTACTTGTTTATTTGTTCTGCCTTTCATTCCAAAGTCCATTTGAGACAAACTGTGTAAATATAAACAAAAACTGGAAAATGTGAGGTATTCTAAAACATTTACCAGTAGGGTAGGTCATGGGGCAGTTTGCTGCAGGACTGCATCAAAGGAGTGTTTCCATTAAAAGGTGGTAAATGCTGATAGCCAGGATCCCCCTTGATCATTAGAAAGGAGAAATCTGTTTAAAACCCAACCAAACCATCTCCCCAGAGGCGTAACTTGAAGCTCCCGGGCCCCGATGCAAAACTTTTAACAGGGCCCCCAACTATAATGCTTTACTCATAGTACTAGGTTCCCTATATGGAGAAGAGAGGCCTTATGGGCCCCCCTAAGGCTCCTGGGCCCGGGTGCAACCACATCCCCTGCATCCTCTATAGTTACGCCCCTGCCCCACCCTACTGTTCTACTGCCCGTAAAATCAACTTGCATTTTTTGTACACCTGTGCTATATATGCTCTTCATACATACCTCTCATAAATTTATATATATACAATTTCTGTGTCTGTTAAGTTTTCAACAAAATTTTCAATAAAAAATGAATTAAAAATAAAAAAAATCCAACCACGGACGGCCCCTGCGTGAAGTTTGTATGCGCTTTAAATAAGTTATCCATCGAAGAGTATTTTAAAATTAATAATTAATAACTTCAGCTTAATATAGAGGACTCTCACCGCGGCATTACGGCTGCCAGGCTGCTTTTCTCCTTCCCTACTATCAAAAAATTGCCAATCCAACTTTGAGCTGAGCATTTAAGTGAGCTGAGGCAGACAGTAACTAGGAGTACGCTGCCTAACAGCTACCGTCAATTTAATGTCATTGTCAGAGTATTCCTAGCACATAGAAGGAATCGGCACATGCTAACTACCATTCTAAAAATGTATCAGAACAAGTTATGTGCCACAGACCCCCATCCATACTGCTTCTGTGTCTCCAACAAGACAGCTCTTGCTAATAGTGTGCAACCATGGGACTATTAAAATGGTAACAGACCAGTGAAAACTCACATGTGGAAACCAATTAGTTTTTCAATATACAATATATAGGATCACAAAACCATGAATAATATGTCTGTCTTAACGATCACTTAACCCCCTCAATTCCATACAAAGTAAAGCCTTCTGTACTCCCTGTATGCTTTTATGCCATCTCTTGTACTATATGTAATCTGCACACTGAGTAGACTTATGCTCCTTTTACATTGAACGATTCTGAACGGGAATCGTTTCCACGAGTGAATGAGTCGGTGACGTCATCATCAGCTCGTTCGAGCTCGTGCATCCTGTTTATACAGGCAGATCAGCATTGAGAATCGTTCAGTGCTTCATATTCCCTATGTGAAACACTAAACGAGAGTGCTTAAATGCAACGACAAGTTAACAAACCAGCAATAATTAATTTTTTGAAACAGCGAACGGTTCTTGTTCATTCAGTCATTGAGTGTCATGAAATTAGAACAGGACTACCTAGCAGTGCCGCTCAACACATTGGGAGGGAGAGGCTTGTTATTTGTATAGTGCCTACTTGTTCCACAGCGCTTTCAGGTAATTTATTACCCCCCCCCCCCCCCCGGCAAGCTGGGTACTCATTTTACCGACCTCGGAAGGATGGAATCCTGAGTCAACCTTGAACCAGCTACCTGAACCACGTGGGGATTGAACTTGCAACCTTCAGGTCATGAGTGAGAGCTTAGGACTGCATACTGCTGCCTTAACACTCTGCGCTACACAAGGCATCGAGCAGCAGCTTCCAGCATTGATACCAGGGGAACGATGGGGAAGGTAAGTATAACACTTACAACCCTAGACTCAGTAGGTCACCGACTTCTAGCCCATAGGCTTAACTTATAGGGCTAAAAGTAGGTGACAGATACCCCGTATTTCAGCCTGTCATATATAGAAAAACCAGCATGTCATTCAGGTGCAACACGTTGTTTGCTGGAACAGCATGTGGGGAATACAGAAGCCCTTACTTTTTATGGTGTTAAGAGGATAAAGTGTCCGTTTTAAAGGTGGAGACTCTTTATAACAGGGCGGCTCTAAATACTAGAACCCTGCTAGATTTAAGTTTGAAAAATGACCTTCTGCATGTTTATCAGGCACATTATCCAGTTCTTTCATTATATGTATTATATTGTATATTGAGAAACTAACTTTATTTCCACATATGAAATTTCACCGGTCCGTTATGATCTTACATGTACCATCCATGATTAGGTTCAACTTCTCCTTTATTTGGTGATATACACAAGCAGCATTAAAATACGTGTTTCGGGGTGAGATCTCTTCTGAAATGTTCTTCAGCTGTGACCACTGCACCCTACACCCACATCCCCATATTCTTTTCCGGTAGTTGGGACCTCACATTCATCAAGTCCCCGACTATGTAATGTAGCTGAACTGATGAAGGGGTCCTGCCCTGAAATACGTATTTTAATGCTGGTTGTCTATATCAAATAAAGAAGAAGTTGAACCTAATCATTCTACAAATTTGATTGTTTCTGGAGTTCTGCACCAAGCCACCAGTTTTTTTGTCTCTCCGTAGTCATAAGCAGACAAGGGAGGAAGTGTCAGCACCAGCTTCGCTCGCATTAAATCAACTTCCTGTCCCTCTCTCAGTCAAGACTGGATGTGACAGCAGTGGACAGCGAGCCGGACAAGTCAGCTAATGGATAGGGGTCTCAAGCAGCAGACCATTGCCCATCAACTACTGTTGACCAATGTAGAGGATAGGTTATCAATGAAATATTGGGCAGTCAACCCCTCTAAGGGAATGTCAGCCACAGCTTCCAAATTTGGAGAGATTAGTTGACCATCAAATGTGTATGGGCGTGCCCAGACCCTCCTCTTAACTGGTGATGTTTGTGGAAATAACGAATGAAATCTTGGATTTCAACCTGACGGCTCTTTTTGTTCTCATGGGAAATAGGCCATCACCATAGGTATCTGGCAGCAGCTTAAGGCCCATTTATACACAACAGCTATCGCTCAAAATTTGCTCAAAAGCCATCATTTGAGCGATAATCTTTGTGTGTAAGTGCTCCCATCTTTCACAGTTCGGCTGAACGATGATTTTTAGGTGAGCATAAAATCCATCATTCCGCTGGAGAGAAGATAACACAGACCGCGTGCTGTGTTTGCTATCCATGGTGCTGTATTCTCTACGGGAGCTGGCGATTACATTGTATTCAGCAGAAAGCCCTTGGCAGAACAATGGAACTGAATGCAAAGAACAGACCACCTGCTGTTTTCCGCATACAGCTCTGGGAGGCTCATTTATATGCAAATGAAGGCGATAAGCTGCTAATGGACATTAGTGTCCATTAGCAGTTTATGTAAAACAATTGCTCAAAACCTGAATGATTATCTTTGCATGTAAATGGGCTCTTACTCTCCTTTCCCCTCTGACAACACATGCACATTGAGCTGAGCTGTGTGAGGATGTGTATGGAGGGTTGGGAGGTATCGTCAGCGGACAGTTATCTATAGTTTATAGTGACCTTTAGTATTAATGATTGAAAAATAACCTACTAAGTGAAATGTAAAAATAACAATTCCTGTCTTGTCAGTCGGGACTCTGCACAAGACTTTCCCAGAGGCTGCATAAGGGAATAAATTAGCTGGTGAAGAACACAGCATCAGACTGCAATAAATGGCAAATCCTGTGAGGTATCATCTATGACAGGCTGGAGTGCAGAAATGTGTCTTGACACTATCCTCACACTTCACTGCTACAGAAATGTAGAAGAGAGAAAACCCTGGGGACTTTATACTATACACTGGGCTTTTCTTCACCTAATTATCTCCTTACAGATTGTCAGCTTGTCACATGCCCATCCTCAGCTACTGCCTCAAATAATAAGATTATATATATATTTTACTGTATTTATGAATTGTTTCTTGCTTTGTTGCAGTTACTGTATATTTGTGCTTAATAGCAGAATAGTAACAAATGAACTCATTGTTTTAGTGAATATAGTAAATAAGGGAGATGGAACAATACCTCCGCAACACCTCCTATTAGAAGGCAGCATTCATGCAAGTCAATGTTAAACTCTTTATACAAGCCTTCTAACAATGACTGGGAATTGAATGCCAAGCCAGAATCCATACACAGACAGCTGTTTCGGGGTGTTTGCCCCTGATAAGTGTGCAGTGGGTTTCTGGCTTGGCTAGTGAGAGGCCTATGATTTCGTTCAGGAACACTATCTTTTCTCCTTAGGGAGACAACCTAGAAGGTGAGTGAGTTAGAAGACTTATAAGGCCATTCATGCTCCTCTGGGTATTATGCAAATAAGGGAGATGGAACAATACACTGCTCCCGATCCAGCCCGCCTCCTCCCCCTGCAGAGAGAGGCAGCGTATTTCGGCCGGGCATGAAAACCTGTCTGATATACGCACGTCGGAATAAGCCCTGAGGATGCTTTTGGTGGAATTGACCTAATCCTGACTGAATATTCCAATAAACACTCATCATTAGTCCCAGCCTCACTTTCTGCTGTAGGTGGCCATGGTGGAAAGGGGCCTATTTTAAGTTTTCCAGGGTACCTTTTGAACCACTGCAGAGAATCTATGAAGAAAAGACGGATAATTATTTTTGTTTTATAAAATAATGAATCAGAAAATGTTAAAAAGGTTAATTAATAGAACTAATAAACTACAGTTGCCACTAGTCATCACTGATATACTTAGATATAAAGTACAAGTTCACAAAACCATTTTTCTTTTTTAGCTTTAACTGTCCGGCAAAACGGGAAATGTCTAAAACAGTGGGACACATGATATCTGGCCCGGAGTCCTCTTAATTACTCAGGCTATCATCATTCTAGATTTAGAAGCACAGATAGAACCTTCCTGTAAAGCAGAATATACATCTGCACCTAGCGAGTTGCCATAAGTTGGCAGTCTGACAGTTGTTGCCCCTCAGATCACTATTATAAAACTATCGATCAACAAGGGGTTTGACTATCGTTAGGATTCACTACAGCATTAAGAGATACAATACGAGGGCCGGGATATTATAGGATATTATTATAGCATTCTGATCCAAAAGGTTTGTTAGATTGTTTACTGACTTATTCTGGCGCTTCGGGAGTTGTGGTAACGCTGGAGCGCGCTGTTTGTTGTCATATGGGGAATCCATCGACAAAGTAAAGATTGATAGAACTCTATGTACTCAGAACTTGTTCTTCGCAGGACGTCCTGTAGGTTCTATTGGTACCATTTTGGAGTCCATAGGACTTTTTGATTGCTTTTTATTACATTTTTTCTTGGAGGAGGCAGGGTGACCAAAAAAGGGCAATTCTGATGTTTATTTTTTAAATTTTTTTCTGATGACATTCACTATGCAGGGGAAATAATGCATTTGGTTGATAGATCGGATTTTTAGGGCTCCTGCCCACGGACGGATGTTAATAGCACCCATAGCATGCTGTGAAAAATCGATTCTTCCTGCACACTTGTGGAAACCAATTGCGCAAACAATGAAGAACCCCACCTCCAGGAAGCGCTGGCTGTGATTGATTACAGGCACATAGCAGACAAAAGGCCGCTCATGTAATACACCGTAGACCTGCTTTATGACATCCATTTAGCCTAATAGGATGAATGCAAAGTAATTGGCTTTATGTACAACCCTTTTAATGTCTGACACTGCAAGTAAGGGCTCTTTCATATAAGCGTAAGCAATTTTCGGTCGTGTAAACGAGAGGCAACCATGACCGTTCAAAATACCCTGGTCTGGCGCATATACGCCAAGCCCAGGATATCGTTGGGTGGGGGAAGACAGTTTAGCTTTGCCAAACTGCCTCCCCCTTTCCACCCCCTCGCCGGCTCTCGAACGGGTTCAAAATACTGGAGGGAAAAGTAGTGCATGCATCGCTTCCATCTAAAAGCCGGGCAGCTAAGTAAAAACCAAAAGGAGCCATTATATGTTCGGCCATGGGGACTTCCCTTTCCTGCTCCCCGAATGGGGCAGAAAAATAGAACCCTCAACACAGATGTGAAACAACCCTTATTGATACCTACTTCTTGGCAAAAACCTATAAAAATACCCTTTTTCACATATTAGACCCAGATTTTCATGTTACACTACCTTAGTCCTTGGTGCACTTGGCACCACATTAAACATCTTTTTAAGCCATCAAGAAATGTATTTATGTAGGTGAAGACACGGATCTTGGACCCACCAAGAACAACAAAAAGAGCCCTGAGACTTCTACCTACAAAAAAAATGTTTGAAGGGAATGGATCGCATGTTTTTTTTTGCAAATTAAAACCAGATTTTCCTTTTTTCAACTATATTTTTGATTCTATTTTACTTTTATTCTATGGCATGTTCATAGCTATGGGGGCGGCCATCGTGCCTTTTTTGTGGTTAACAGCATTTAGACCTATACTTTGCAGCAGAACTCATGGGTCATGCACACAATTGACAGAAACTGACCCACTGACTTCTATGGGAAAGTTTTCTAGGCATGCTCTGTCACATGTTCAGAGGTCATTGTGCAGGGAGGGGAGGAGGAGAGCTTTGACTTTTGTCTATTGTGAATGCTGGCTCATGTGTTATCTATAGATAGGTGTTACCTTTCATTGGAATCCCGCCTGTGATAAGGAGTTAACTGCTGAAAAGTTTTCTCTAAAGCACAGGAAGTGTCAGACTATTATTAGTTTTACTGTGAAAGCAGCAGGATTTTTTTCAAAATATGGATCAGGATATTGAAAATTAGAAAAATTAAAATCACCAAAAAGTCTTAAAAAATAGGTTTAACTAGAAAATTTGATTTGTACAATAAGTCATTTTCTGATGGCACATTCCCTTTAAGACCTTGAAAACAAAAGAAGAATTCTAATGTGCTGGTATATGTCCTCGGAGGTAAGGGAAGTAGTCAGTGAGCAATGCCGATGCAGACTAACATTTGGCTAATAAAGGTACAGGATTTTCTTTATTATGTGTGATACCTGTATTCGGCCACTCCACCGGCATGCTTCTTCATTGCTGTGTCTGAACTCATACCATAGAAGAGCATCACCTTCTTCCCATTCTTCTCTGTGACTTCTCCTGAGCACTGATCGTGGCCAGCAAACATCCCCCCTAGCATCACAAAATCTGCTCCTGCCCCTGGACAAATCGACAAAGAAAAAGGGAAATAGATCATCAAAATGTCAAATAACAGTAAATAATCCAGTTCTACTCCACAGCAGGCATATATCATGTAAGTATGGAAAGTGCCAAGATTCCTTGGATCATTGGCGAAATGTACCCGATACTCCATGCCAGAGGCGTAACTTGAAGCTCCTGGACCCCTAATGCAAAACTTGCAAGAAGGCCCCCAACTATAATGCTTTATTGATAGTACTGGGCTCCCTATATGGAGAAGAGAGGCCTTATGGGCCCCCTAAGGCTCCTGGGCCCGGGTGCAACCGCATCCCCTGCATCCCCTATAGTTATGCCAGTGCATGGGGCTATATCTGTGCCACTCTTCCCCAAAGGCCATGGACATGGGCCTCTGAGCTTGTTTCTGATTCAGCATCTTGTCTATACCAGCAGAACCCTCATAGCAATTCCGCCATCTTTGAGGGGGAGGGAGTGGGGGTCTTGTTTCTACAATCTACATACTGCACAAAAAATGACCTGATAACTTTATTCTATGGGTCAGTACGATTACTAGGATACCAAATTTATATTAAGTTTTTTTTGCTGCACTGCTTTTCAAAAATAAAATATCTTTGTAAAAAAAATAAAGTTTTCTGCCGCTATCTTCTGACAGACAGAACTTTTTTATTTTTTGTCGACATAGTTGAGTCGAGGCTCGGGTTTGCAGGACGTCCTGTACTTTCTATTGGGTGACCAAAAAATTGCAATTCTGATGTGGTGTATTTTTTTTCACCATGCGGGGTAAATAATGTACAGGCATGGGTTGACAGACAATCTGCCATGGCAGCCCAGGGGGCTTTTTTAGAAGGCCCCCAGCTGCCATGGCAACCAAACAGTACTCCACAATCTCATCAGGAACCCTGAACTTTCATCAGAAGTTTTATCAGAAATTGACCGTGGCATTTAAAGGGTTAACAGCTGCAATCACGAGGACTGCTGATCACAGCTATTACGGGCAGGTGAAAGCTGCAATGTATGGAGCGGGATCGACCCTCAAGCTCAAACCATACAAACCCCAAACCTTCATGACGTAATTGTATGTCATGGAGCGTTAAGTAGTCAAAGAGGCGCTCTGCTTTAGATAACCGTTGCTTGTTAAAAAAAGGTCCCATGGCAACAATCAAAAAAAGGTCACAGCACAATAAAGTATGAGTATTAATAACTGTGCCAAAATCTAAGAACTGTACACATGGATGCAAGGCTGACCTCCCATGTTCTGGCTGACCTCCCAACACATGCAAGGCTTACCTCCCATGTTCCTGCCATCCCTTTGTATAGGCACACATGCAGTGCTCTATTTGCCCCTCACCCAAATTCTTCTTTTTTTTTGCTGATTTGTCACATTTAAATCTTTATCAGATGAAGACAACCCAAGTAATCACAAAATGCGGCTTTTAAATGATCATTCCATTTATTGAAGATTAATATTTATTCAAAATTTATATCACTCATGTGAAAAAGTAATTGCCCCCCTAACCCTTGGCAGTAACAACTGCAATCAAACACTTGCGATAATTACAATGACTCTTTTATAGTGCTATTGAGGAACTTTGGCCCACTCTTCTTGGCAGAATTGTTTTAATTTGGCCACGGGCTTTCAAGCAGGGAACTTGCCATGCACCTTATACTGTCCAACATAAAGTAGTAATGGACACACTGATTTCAGTGGTCTGTAACTTATGGGATAATGTGAAGTGGCTTTTAAGAACTTACAGCTTGTTCTTGCAGTTCCTGGCAAGAGAGGAGTCCAGCTTGTCCATGCAGTGCTGCCAGCCCATCCAGCTACCCTAATAAGCAGGTTTCTATCTATTAAACTGTTCACTGAGAAAACTGCTTATCAGGGCATATGAGTAGCAGTAGCAGTGCCTCGTGAATAAACTGGACTCATCTCTTGCTGGGAGCTGCAGGAACAACCTGTAAGTTCTTAAAAACGACTGCATTTTATTTCATGAGTTACAGATCCATTGGGAAGTATTTGCTGCGTTCGCCTCCCACAGCAAATACTCCACATAGGACATGCAAGGAAAATGCTTTTCCATGCCCATGAGCGGAAATCAACTGCAATTTTCCACTCACGGGGGAAAATTGTAGCATGTCCTATTCTAATGCGAGGCTCGCATGGACGGCTTCCATTGCAGTCAATGGAAGACGTCCGTCCCTCTGCAACTCTCTGCACTCTGCATGTGCAGGAGCGCGCCAGCCGGCACATCCGCAGGGCAGAGAGAGAAGACAAGACAGGTACAAGGGGGTCAATGCCGGGGCACAGTGTTTGATTCTGCTGCAAGATTTCCCAGTCGGAACTCGACCCAGCCGTTGACATGAGGCCAAACCCAGAGATACTAGATCTGTTATATCTAAAGAGTTCACTAGATTGGCCCATCCATACTGGTTTCTCAATCAGTTTTAAACTCATAGTGAGCTTAACCCACTATCATAGTATAAGAGTTTATCATGTTCCAAATAATCAACTAGGTTCTGTTATTTCTTATCGATGGAAGTTCTTTTTGGTTCATAAGGTTCAAGGTTCAACGCGAATCCATTGACTGCTCAACTCATCAGGAACCTTCACACTATTAGTCTTCTTGCAGTGAGTTTGTTACCAGACCAGGAACTACTTATATCTCCAGTCTGCAAGAGAGCTAGCATAGTGATCTTTAGGGTCTAGTGATAGACATGACTCTATCCTTAAGAGGCACTGCTAAATTGCTCTCTGAAGTAGTGTTTATTACAGGGCTAGAACCCAATCTGGACATTGGAGACGGATCCTCCCCAGTAGGAGATTTATGCTTAGCTTCCATCTGTCCTAGCATTTTTTTCTGCAGATCAGCAATACCGGGGGTTACTCAACTGGTTAGATACTGTCTTCAGAAAACGGATAGAATCTGATCCAGTCATCATAGACAGATTCAACCAGATATGAGATCTATGCATATCTATATCTATGCTAGCTCTCTTGCAGACTAGAGATATATGTGGTTACCGGTCTGGTAACAAAGTCACTGCAAGAAGACTAATAGTGTGAAGGTTCCTGATGAGTTGAGCAGTCAACAGAAACGCTTTGAACCTTATGAACCAAAGAGAACTTCCATCGATAAGAAATAACAGAACCTAGTTGATTATTTGGCACATGATAAACTCCTATGCTATAAGAGTGGGTTAAGCTCACTATGAGTTTATAACTGATTGAGAAACCAGTATGGATCATAGATCTGGGGCCAATCTAGTGAACTCTTCAGATATAAGAGATCTAGTATCTCTGGGTTAGTTAGTCCTTCTCAAAGGGGACTCTGGAATTATTCTGTAACCAGAACACTCATAGGATCTGTATATATATATATATATATATATATATATCAGTCCAAAGTCTACACAGTATACTGTTGAAGTTCTACTAACTCCATGCACATATAATCTTTGCTGCATGTAAAAAAGGGCCAATTGATATTTTTCGGCAACTACTAGCGGTTAAATATGTCTCTAATCTCCAGTTAGCGTTTCTTCACTTATAAGAAGCATTATCCTGGGATTAGCTTGATGTGATTATTTTTTAGTAATTTCCATTGAAATAGCTATAAACCACAATATTTGATTTGGCTTTTATATTATTGTTTTGAGTGCAATCTGGCTCCTCTGTGCTCCTGGACAGAATTAAGTTGACACTTCCCTGTCTAGTCAAGATTTGAACCAGGGGGTCTATAAAGCCAGCCTTGAACATTTTTATTTGGGGGGTGGGTATACTTATGTTTTGTTACATCGTAGACCCAGCAATTTTATAAAATCAATAAAAGTTAAGTTTTAGGAATCAATCCGGTGAAAGTTGTGCAAATTGCAGTTGATTCCTCTGCCTCAGTGAATCTGTTTATTTTAAGCCATTCAGAAGTGGACTTGCTTGTGTGCTTATGTCCTGTTGCAATCTGACTGCACTTGATGGGCAGACATTCTCCTTCAGGATCTTCTGATACGAGAGCAGAATTCATGGTGCCATCAGTTATGACAAGTCGCCTAGGTCCTGTCGAAGCAAAGTAGCCCCAGATAATCATACTATCATCACACTGCTTGACGGTTGATTTGATGTTCTTATTGTGAAGTCTGGTGTTAGTTTTACCCACCATTGACTCATCAATCGAAGAATATCCCAAAACTCTTGGGAATATTATCCCAAAAGTCTTTGGAGTCATCTAGATGTTTTTTTCACAAATTTAAGACAAGCCTTTGTGTTCGTTTTGGTCAGCAGTGCTTTGTATCTTGTAACTCTCCCATGGATACTATATTTGTGGAATCATTGACCTTATCTGAGGCAAGTCAGGCCTGCAGTTCTTTAGATATTCATCTGACTTCTTTTATGACCTCCTGGATCCTTCATTAGTCCTTGATGAAATGTTTGTAGGCCAGCCACTCTTGGGGAGGTTGACCTAAACCTACATCACTCATGTCCAACCTTGGCGGTAACAACTGCAATCAAATGCTTGCAATAACGTCATTGACTGTTTTATATGGCTGTGGAGGAACTTTGGTCCACTCTTCTTGGCAGAAATGTTTAAAATTAGCTACTTCAGAGGTTCTTCAAGCATGAACTACCTGTTTAAAGGGAACTTGTCATGAACTTTATGCTGTCCTCACTGAGGGCAGCATGAAGTAGTAACAGACTGATTTCTGTGGTCTATCACTTATGGAGTAATGACCTCCTGGATGAGTTGTTGATGCGCACTTAGTGAAATATCGGTAGGCCGGCTGCTCCTAGGAAGATTGACCACTGTACCAAGTTCTCGCGATTTGTGGATAATGGCTCTCACTGTGGTTTGCTGTAGTCCCAGAGAAAAGCAATGGCTTTGTAACCCTTCCCTAACTGGTAGTTTTTAATAGCCTTGTATTATGTCTTTATTTTAACCTCTTTACTCTTAGCAGCAGATTATTCAGAACGCTCCCCAGGCGGGCAGCAGGGGAACAGCTATTTATTCAGTAACATCCGGAACAGAAGGTAAAAACTATTTCTCAGAGCATAGCATCTCAGCATGCCCATCAGTCTCTGTAGCGGCACCAGCAATAATGCACAGTCCATGCCCTTCCCGTTTCCTCTCTCAGTATTTTTTTTAACAAACTTTATTAACAACATCCCTAGAGACAGGCATACCTGTACACTGTAATGTAGTCGTTGCAAATAAGCATTACTCCAACCTTACGTTGCTTCATCTGCGACTTTTTAAGACCAGGCCTGCTTCACATTGCCAGATGACTTATGCCTGGGTGTGCCTAATGAAATTTAGGCCAGTTGATAAAAAATTTGGTTAACCCCTTGATTTAGTAGTTAAAGGGACCAATTCGTTTTTCATGTTGGTAGGGTCAAAAAGCATGTTTCTATCAATAAATGAAATTATAGTAATATAGTATGTAAGGCCGAAAAAAGACAGATGTCCACCCAGTTCAGCCTATTACTCCCCAATGTTGATCCAGAAGAAGGCAAGAAAATAAACAAACAATGAGGTAGAAGTCAATTTTTGTCATTTAAGGTGAAGAATTCCTTCCCGACTCCAATCTGGCAATTGGAATAATCCCGGATCAACAACCCTTTTGAAGTTATTAGTGATATAACATGTAATATTGTATTGCTCAAGAAAGGCGTCCAGGAGCCTCTTGAACTCTTTTATCGAATTCACCATCACCACGTCCTCAGGCAGAGAGTTCCGTAGTCACTGCTCTTACAGTAAAAACCCCTTTCCCCATTTAAAAACAGCATTTTGCATTTTCTTGGGTTATCTTTGCCTAACATTTAAAATATTCAAGTGCGACAAATATGCAAAAATAGAAGAAATTGGGAAGCTCTGTACGAACACTGAAACAAAACTGAAGGTCAGAAGTTCCACAGTGATGTCCGGCAGACTTTTTGTAGCTGAATGTAGCAGGTTGGTGGTCACAGCACAGGCTGAGGGCAGGAAACAGCCAGAAAAGTTTTACTGTTTTATTTTTGATAAATGATGTTTTAGTACGTTAGTGTGGGAATATTGCGACTTATAAACATTTCTGCACGGTCACATTCCAAATCCAAGCTTTACAACTTGGCTCATGATTGAGAAATAAAATTGTATTATTTTTAACTAAATCATTTTTTTCACAAGGCATTAACTTGACTTCTAGCCACATAGCATAATGACAGTGGAAGGCTGCTTTCACACAAGTGCGATATTTCTGCACTCCGTACCTAAAGACACAGAAAAGTCTGCACCAAAATCTGTATGTATATATGTGAGTTATGGAGCGGACATCCACAGCAGCAGACTGAGCTGCGTCTTTAGGTGGGGATTGCAGAAATATTCGGCTCAGCACCCCCTGACGCTCCGCCCATGGGCTCATATGAACGTACCCCAAGGGGGCGAGATAAGAGGTTGATGACCTTGAACGATGTGCAATGTAATGGCATGCAGATGTATAAGACAGAGAGAGTGCAGTGTATAATATTGTGGCTATGGTGCGAATACAGGCAGATGTGAAGAGCAGTAGAGGAGAGATTGGCCAAGAGAAAGAGCCCAATATTCAGTAAGCCTTGATTTATTTGCAATGCCCACCTAGTATACTTTGCGGCTGCTAAAAGGGGAGGCTTCCTGCTGTGCAACTGTGCTTGAAGAGACTATTCTTTCCTTTAACCCCTTCCAGATGTCCAGCACACATCGAAAGTCTGTGTTGGCAGCCGAGCCCACTACATACATGGCAGGTGTCTGCCATCGTTGACAGCTGGCAACAGCTGCAATCAGCAAGAATGCTGATTATCATGGTTAATCCTTTAAATGCCGCTGTCAGTTCTTACAGCAGCATTAATGCCCCAATTGTCATTCGGGTGTCATGGCAGCCTGGGGACTTCTCAAAGCCCCCAGGGCTACAAAGAATGACTGCCAAAATGTGGTATAATGCAATACTACAGTATTGCATTATACTGACGGAGCAATCAAACGATCGCAAGTTCAAGTCCCCCATGGGGACTAAAAAAGGCAAAAAAAAAGTTTTATTAAAATATTATAAAAATAAAAATGAGTAAAAACCTATCTATTCAGAAAGGCCTATAACTAGTATTGAGCGATTATTGAAATAGTTCGGTCAGGAGTGACTGATCTGATTTAAAAAAATAAATGGGAATCAGGAGTCCCGATTCTGACTGCCATTAAAATCCATAGGAGTAAAAATCATTTTTCTAATCTGGCCTCCTTGAACAAGAGTGGAGGTGGAAGTGGTGGTGGTGGTGGTTGTGGTGGCAGCGGTCCAGTGGTCAGTACTACCACCTTGCAGCGTTGGGGCCTCAGGCTCAAATCCCCATCAAGGTCTGATTCAAACTTACAACTCCAGCACTGCAAGGCATCAGTGCTAAGCCAACACACCAGAGAGACAATATTTTTGCCATTTTTTATTAAAAATTTGAATTTAGCAAAAATCTGCCTGGTTTTCTTGCCCTGCAGCAGCTCTGCTGCCACCAATATTTGAGCACCTTCTTTCCTCACCTTTTACCTTCTTCCCTCTTCCCTGTTGGTTGTAAGCTCTCGAGGGCAGGGTCCTTTCTCCATCCCCTTTTACTATTCATTTAGTGGATGTTTATTGTTGCTGTTTATTTTATATATGTAATATATTTTTACACCACCCGGATTTAATGGCAATTTAACATTATTTATAATAATAAATATAAATATATTTTAAAACTTTAAACAAGCTTTTTAAACTCTTCTCATGGGAATTGAACATGCAATTTATTGTTGACTTGTACAATATATTGGTAGACTAAGCTATTGTGCCCTGCAGAAATGACAAACTAACATATACCAGGTCAAACAGAGCCCAAGGTTTGACCCTCTGGATTCCACTTGCTCATTAAGGCTGGTTAACTGTTCTGGACTCGGCTGGATAGGCCCAGATTTGGGGGCTATCCCACCATCCTGGAAGGCCTGCCATCACTATGGTTTCCCCATCACCAGGCGCCGCTACTGAAGCGCCATTCATACGCCATAGTTACCGCTATCTACCTTGTTCACATACTAACTGCTTCATACACCCCTCCCTCCAGTTCCTGATCTGAGTACAGTCTGGCTGGAGTCAGGTGGAGGAGTCCAAATGTGTATACAGCAGTGAGCTGTCAGTGTCTGGCGCTAGAGTGTGCGAGTAAGGCCGGCCTCACGCCACCGGATTTGAATTGCATATTCAGCGATCGGGTCCGCACGGACGATCCACTGTAAAACGTGGGCATTAAAAGGCATGCATTGTCAAATTTTAAATAGTCTATTCTGCGAGTGGAAGAAAAATCGCAGCACGCTCTATATTACTGCAGCATCCATTGATGTCAATGGAAGCGTCCGACTTGCAGCCCATACGCAATTAAAATTGCGTATAGGAGGTAGGCGCCCATGTCATCGCTAAGCAATGTATCGGGAAATACAAACAAGCAAAAAAAAAAACCCTGTACTTTGCATGATCGGCTGCGTTCCTCCAAGGTCATCCGCAATACAGTAAAGTGCCGTGCGCAGGGTCACCAGCCGGGCTCATAGCTGGAATCCGACCCATTCTTGTGAGCCCGGCCTAAAATAGACAGTGGTTGGTGCAGCTGATAAACAAAGTTCCTGTAGGAAAGCGTGGCAGGGGCACTAGAAGGTGGGACCACAGAGGAGAGCACTATAAAGTGCATACACAGCTGGAGCACTAAAATTAAGGGAGGACATGCAGGAAGGGGGGAGGGGGGGGGTCACGAAAGTTGGGCCACAGAGGTGGACACTATTTGTGGACAAGTGGGGCTATGGAGGGGCCATTATCACTTTATAGGATCACAGAAGAGACACTAGTACTACAGAAGGGGTTACTGAGGTTTATTGGGGGAAATGGCAGCATGTGGAGAGTGTGCAGAAATGAATCATGGCCGGAAGAAGTTGTCATGGTGGTCTGAGACTGTACAGACAAATTAAACGAAAGACCCAAAGCAGAGGAGATGTCACCTGTGATCAATGCTCTGTTATTATTTGTATTATAAAATTAAAAATCATAACAACAGTACGTAACACACAGAAAAGGGAGATTGCTCTGTAATCACTACTACATTTTATTACAGTTTGGGGGTATTCATTTGTAGCCCCCTGCAAGAAAGCTCAGCACAGAGCTAATATGTATGTGGCCTAGCCCTTAAATGTATTGCTATAGATGACTTTGTAGAGATTTGTTTTCACTTTCTGTCATATTCTGGTGATGACTCCAAGGTAGGTGGGATGGAGAGGTGAATACTTTTTTTAGTGCAACACATGTCATAAGGCCCGTGAGTCGAATCCTGAGTTGAATCTGGCCCACTAACTAATTTAATGTGGCTTTCCGACCATGCAGCAGCCTAACAGGCATTCCACTCACCTAACCTGCAGCTGCAGTCTGGTGGGGGCTGTGCAGTCTGTAACCGCTGACGTCTCTTCTCCACCCCACCCCCTAGTGTCTGCGTGCGCTGTCCTGTACGCAGCACAGACGCTAAGGCCTCATGTCCACGGGGAAAAGAAGAATTAAAATCCGCCGCGGATTTTAACTCTTCTCCCACCCGCTGATCCGCACCCCATTGGAATGCATTGCCCACCCGCGGGTAGATAAATACCTGCGGATGGTCAATAAAAGTGAATTAAAAAAAATATGGAGCATGAAAAAAAACGTGACATGCTCCATTTTAGTGCGGGTCTCCTGCAGGGACGGCTCCCGCAGGCTTCTATTGAAGCCTATGGAAGCCGTCCGGATCCGTGGGAGACCAAAAATAAGAATAAACTTACCCACAGCGGACCGGGCAGATCTTCTCTTCTTCCCGGCCGGATCTTCTCTCTTCAGCCCGGCGGATGTGCCCGGCGCATGCATCCGCCGGCCGAAGAAAGAAGATCCGGCTGCGAAGAGGAGAAGATCTGCCCGGTCCGCCGCGGGTAAGTTTATTGTTATTTTCAGCGCTCATGTCCGCGGGGCAGGAGGGACCCGCTGTGGATTCTCCATGGAGAATCCGTAGCGGGCCTGATTTTCCCCGTGGATATGAGGCCTAAGGGGAGAGGTCAGTGGTCACAGACTCAGCAGCAGCTGCCACCAGACTGGAGCTGCAGGCTGGATGAGTGAGTGGAATACCTATAGGGATACTGTTCAGCCAAAGGCCAATAGGGGGGACACTATTATCACTGGGACTACTATCGAAGTCACTGTTTACTTCTGAGGGCAGTATGGGAGACACTACTACTACTGGGGCCACTATGTGGGCACTATTACTACTGGGGCTACTATTGGAGACACTATTACTACCGGGGCCACTATGGGAGACACTATTACTACTGGGACACTATGGGAGACACTATTACTACTGGGGCACTATGGGAGACACTATTACTACTGGGACACTATGGGAGACACTATTACTACTGGGGCCACTATGGGAGACACTATTAGTACTGGGGCCACTATGTGGGCACTATTACTACTGGGGCTACTATTGGAGACACTATTACTACTGGAGCCACTATGGGAGACACTATTATTACTGGGGCACTATGGGAGACACTATTACTACTGGGGCCACTATGGGAGACACTATTAGTACTGGGGCCACTATGGGAGACACTATTACTACTGGGGCCACTATGTGGGCACTATTACTACTGGAGTTACTATGGAAGGCACTATTACTACTGGGGCCACTATGTGGGCACTATTACTACTGGAGTTACTATGGGAGACACTATTACTACTGGGGCCACTGTGGGGGTCACTATTACTACTGGGGCCACTATGGGAGACACTATTACTACTGGGGCCAGTATGCGGGCACTATTACTACTGGGGCCAGTATGCGGGCACTATAACTACAGGGGCCACTATGGAAGACACTATTACTACTGGGGCCACTGTGTGGTCACTATTTCTATACAGTCTTACAATTACAATTGGCCCATTAAAGGCAACTATAAGGCTGATGTGGCCCTTGGTGAAAATGAAGTTTGCCCCCCCCCTGTTTTAGTATGTTGTCACGTAACTTACCAAATGCTTTGGCAACATCTCCTGGACAACTGCAGCCACCATCCTATAAAAGTATTAGATAAATCATATAATTATGTGACCCACACTATTTGGTTTTTATGATTATTTGCACTTACATAACAGATAACAGATGGACAGACACGGATAAACTTTGGATAATATGTGAAACTCTTAAGTTACACTTTTAATGAAGTTCAGGTGAACAAGTCAACGATATCATAACCTTGATGAAAACTAATTCCAGCAGAAATCCACAACTAAATGTAAAATTGATTCGATAATACTGTCTGCCTAAGGAAAGTGGTTTCCCACAGATGACAATTAGCAAAGACTGGACCATAGATCGTGATCGCCACCTAGTGAGCAGAATGAAAAATCTAAGAAGCACGAGATTTCTGTCTTGCATTAGTCTATTGAAATGCTTTGCCAAACCTTACAGTAAAATGATGTAATGTTGCAAACTAAAAAGCCACAAAGCTCCATAACAGCGGCTGTCTGGGAAGCTCTGATTTCACTTGCTAGATTAACGCATTCAATGTTATGCAATAGAAAGCCATAATGTAACCATGATGGGAATGGAATGTATCAGGCTGACAACAAGATGTAAGATTAGAAGGAAAAGTCCACATAAACATCTGCAGCACTCTCAAGGTATGATATACAGAAGGCATTTGTTTTATTCACCCAGTGGGACATTTCAGACAACTTACTGGGTCTATGTGTTGAAACATCACAGTGGGTGAATAAAATACATTATTTCTACATATACTCTAATTTAGGAGAGCTGCACATTCTTTTTGGACTATTCAGGGTCTCATTTGGAGGCATACATTATTTGTATTTAGAGCAGTGCTGCTCACTTGTCAAGGGTGTAGCTACCCTGTTTTTCCCTTAAAATAAGACATACCCTGAAAATAAGACATAGCATGATTTTCCAGAATTTTTGAGGATGCAAAATGATATTTCAGGCTTTTTGAGGATGCTTGAAATATAAGCCCTACTCCAAAATTAAGCCCTGCTAACAGGTAATTCAAAAAAGTCAATTTAAATAGTGTCCAGGCAGCTATACATGTAAAAAAGTTAAACCTTTTTGAACAAAAATTAATATAAGACACTGTCTTATTTTCGGGGAAACACAGTAACAGCCAATGGCTGCAAAAGATCAACTTGGGCCCCCCTCCCTTCTCTGTAGACCACCAACCTGCCTTGTCCACAGCTTTCAGCTGTATTGCTGGGTCTCTTAAGTGGCCCGTCCATACAGCAGTAGCAGCTGGGGGCATTGCTGGAGTCTCACAAGAACAGAGGCACGAGCCATAGGTGTTCCCAGCCCCAAGAAAAAAATATAAATACAATATATACATAAGAGACAGGGTAAAAAAAAACTTTTAGAACACGATAGCTCAGATACAGCACCCCAGCTCTAGTGTACCTCTAAATAATGCATTCACCATATAATAGCTACCAGCTCTAAACAGTGATAGTGATTGCAGTGCAGTTACCTCTAGTGATGACAGATTACATCCATTTCATTTTCTTCTCTATCTAGCCCAGACCAGGGGAAGAATTCTTCCAGAAATGACTTATCTCTGCACACTCTTCCCATCCTACTGCTACCCCCAATGCTCCCCTCCTACACAGCAGTAATGTTCCATTTTATTAGAGCTTCCACTCACTAATAATTTCGCCATTGTACTCACCACAAAATAGTAACGCCTCCTTAATGCCCCATGATTTTAGTGCCCTTCTTTGGGTCTGTGCACAGTAATAATCCCCTTTTGTGCCCTCTACAATGTAATTGTGCCCTCTATGTGTCCTCAAAATAATAATGCCCCTTTAATGCCCCCTACATGGTAATAGTGCCCCAGTTGTTCCCAGAATATCCCCTTTGTGCCCCTTACAAAGTAATAATGCCTCTGCAGTGCCTCCATGTGGTAATACTACTCTTTATTGCCCCTTTTGTGTGCCCATAGTAATAGTGTTAATTGTGTGTCTGCCAAATAGAAATAGTGCCCCTTTAGAACCCTCCGTAATTTCATCTCTGCCTCTCCCTGCACTCACTGATAATCATGGAACCATAACACAGAGTAGGTTTCTTCTATGAGCAGCGCGGCTGGCAGAGTCTGAATCACCAACCATCCAGTCTTGTCTGGACTCACACGAGCGGACTTGAATTGCAGATTCTGCGTTAGACGTCCGCACATATGATAGCGGTAATAGGCGGTCCATCAAATGCAATGACTTTCATCATTTGACTCACTCTTGTGGGTAGGAATTGCAGATTCTGTGAGTGGAAGAAAAATCCCAGCATGCTCTATTTTACTGTGGATGCCGTGTGTATGAGCTCCATTGATTTCTATGGATGCGTTTGATCCGCAGTGCATATGCACTTACAGTGTATACGGATACGAATCCATACACACGTCGCTAAGGGAGCAGATACAAATGAAATAAAGAAAAGGGAAATTTGTGGCAGGCAATGCAGGACAGAGTCTGGGGAGTACTATAAGCATCCAGACGGTAAACACCTCTGCTTGTTCTTCTCGGCTCTTCCTACAGAAGAATAAGGGTTTTTGGTTTTTTTTAAAGTGGTTTATACTACCTTCAAAAAAGTAGTATAATTCAGCAAAGCCTGGAGAGCGGTGTCCCATCCTGAAGGCTAAGTTATATTATTCAGAACATATTGGTAAACTTTTTGCCTATTGCCGCCCACTGTAAATTTAAAAACTATGACAATATCTGTTTTTAGGGGCTTTTTTTCTGCATTAAAGTGTAGCAAATTATGAGTGAAAAAAGGGCAAAGCAACTTATGGCCAAACATCAGACTACTAAAATCTAAGGGCACATTGTATATATCAGGGTTTCCAACTGGAAATTCCTGGACAGTCCATAAAAACAGAACACCTATTTTTCAATGTCCATGAAAAAACATGGATGGGTCCATGGTTGTCTTAAGGCCGGACGAGCTGTGCAGGCTATTGTGATTGAACCTATCAGTCTACAAGTCATAGTAAATACTATTATGTCTTCATATCAGTGTCCTCAGCTGCAGGCATACCATTTACAAACATAAAAGTCATACTCACTTCATCTTAGCCCTGCAGCTCACATTCTGATTGTGCCGCCTTCCCTGCTGCACTCATCTTCCGGCTGCAGCAATAACATCCCGTCACAGGGTGCAGTGGGGGACTGAGAACTGTTGGAATCGAAGCTGTGGGGGAGCGAGTGAGGCGAGTATGACTTTTTCAATGCTTTATGCAGCACCGAGTAGATTTCAATTCACTTTTTTTCTCCCCAGATACCTTCAAAATTACTTTTTGTCCTCTTGAAAAAAAAATTCTTACTACTTAGTAGGAATTCCATATGGGCAATACCTCAGATTGAGGAGGGTATTCTCATGGAGGTATGGAAATGCAGAGATGAATTTGGACCATGGCTACCCAGATCATGTTCTTAAAAAAAGTGTATCAACGTGTGCCTAATAACGACCATTCTGAGTTATTGCAATCTTCTAGATCTATTAAAGAATCGGATAAAATGGTAAGACTGATCACTACATTTAACGGGGCATCCCACAGAATGGCGGATGTCATCTAACGTCATTGGGACATCCTCACCAAGGACCCCGATCTTAAGGAAGTCATCATAGAGATATTCCCATTGCATGTCATGTGAACAACGAACATAATGGTAACAAGAGGAATTGGAATCAAGGGCATTGAATGGGTTAAGCCACCAGTTAGTGGGCGGAAATTGGGATAGATGTATATTACAATATGTTCCATTTATTTTCATTAGCGGTATCATTCATCATTAGCCTTTTTTTTTACTGTATCCCGGCCTAGGGTAGATAGCTGGCCGTCCAAATACTTCTGCCAATTTGTGGTCACATGGCCATGGCATGAATCTGATGCTCAACGAATGCACAGTGCCTGGTCAGAGTGAAGGCAGGAAGACAGAGCTCCAAGTCAATCAGTGATGTCACCGGGGCTTCCTGGAAGTAATGATGGACAAGGTGGTGGGTGTCAATGTTCAAATGATCTCACAGATGACCATACTGCAGGAGAGCCACCACTGTAGAACCTGCATTCTAGTAGCTTGGGCATTCCGGTCATCGGCTAGTATAATCAAGGTGCGATATGTAACTTTTTGAACCCATTTTTGCTTTGTAAACTATGTTGTACATCTGTTTGGATAAGTACCAATATACAAAAAGGGGTCTGAAGGAGAGCCTGGTAACTACAGGCCGGTAAGTCTCACTTCAATAATTAAAAAAATATTCAAGGTGTTTCTGAGAAATGCCATCCTAGAATACCTCAGGGAAAACAATGGTATAACTTCTCATCAGCATGTGTTCATGAGGGGTCGATCATATCAGACCAATTTGATCAGCTTCTACGATGAAGTAAGCTCTAGGCTGGACCTGGGAGAGTCTATTGATCCTATATATCTGGACTTCTCTAAAGCATTTGACACCGTGCTGCATAATAGGCTAATATATAAAATGAGGCAGCTCGGATTGGGTGAAAATGTGTGTATCTGGGTAAGGAACTGGCTCAGAGATAGAAAGCAGAGGGTGGTAATAAATGGTTCGTACTCTGATTGGGCCACTGTCGCTAGCAGGGTGCCACAGGGTTCATTATTGGGCCCCATTCTGTTCAATATATTTATCAACAACCTGATAGAGGGACTGCACAGTGAAATATCAATATTTGCAGATGATACAAAATTATACAATATAATTAATGCAACGGAGGATAATGTATGGCTACAAACGGACCTAGATAAGCTGGAGGCTTGGGCAGAAAAATGGCAAATGAAGTTCAATATTGGTAAATGTAAGGTAATGCAAATGAGGAGGAGAAACGGATGTCACCAATATACACTAAATGAGGTACTGCTAGGGAAAAGTGATATGGAAAAAGACCTGGGGGTAATAGTAGACTTAACTGGAGCAACCAATGCCAGTCAGCTGCTGCAAAAGCAAATAAAGTCTTGGGGTGCATTAAAAGAGGTATAGGGGCAAAGGACGAGAACATTATTCTCCCACTATATAAGGCACTTGTCAGGCTCACATGGAATACTGCACATGCACATGCACATGTAGCTGCTCTCCTTAAGGAGTGATGATACTCTTCCTGACCCACTTTTATAGGCCTCTCACTAGCCAAACCAAAAACCTAATGTACCTTGATTAGGGACAATCACCCCGAAACAGCTGTCTGTGCATGATTTCAGGCTTTGGCTCACAATTCCCAATCATTGTTATAAGGCATGTCTAACATTGACTTGCAGGAATGCTGCCATCCAAAAGGTGGCGCTACAGAAGTATTATGCTATTTTTCCATTTGCAAAATCTGCATGTAACATACGGATTTTAGCATGGATTGTGATTGTGGATTTCACCCCCTCATTTGAAGATCTGAAAATCTACAGAAAAATTGACTTGCTGAAGATGTAAAATTCGCACTGCAGGTCAATTTACTCAGCAGTTTTTTTTCCGCAATCTATAAATAGGATTTTTCAAAATCTGCAGCTTATCTACCATCCATGAACATACCATAACCCTTAACACTGCAGGGCCTACAGTAATGTCCTGCAGCGTCGGGGTATGTATGAAGGGAGGTTGCGGGTCGATCCCGCTCCAAACAACGTGGGTGCCGGCTGTTTCTTACATGGCAAAGATGGCAGAATTTTGTTTTTTTTCCATTTCACTCCCCTTAGAATTTTTTGAAAGTTTTTCAATGCACTATATGGTACATTCAATAGTAGCCTTGAAAAATACAACGTAGCCCGCAAAAAACATGCCTTCATACAGCGGCATCGATGGATAAGTAAAGGAATTATGATTTTTTAAAAGGGGGGAGGAAAAAACGAAAATTGGAAAAAAAGGGCCGTTTCCATAGGGGGCTAAGGAAAATGTACCAGCATATCCATGAAACAGGAGTAGGACATGAGTTTTTACACATAAACTGTTGGTGCTTGTAAAACAAAATGACCATGTGTGTAGCCTGAGGCTATAATGGGGTCATGTGTTGTCCATGGAATCAGGCCGGCTGCACAGGGCGAGTCAGATTCCATACGCGGAATCCTGCAGCGGACTCTGACCCTGTGCCCAACCGACATCTGTGTGTACCTGCCTTTCTGAAATCTTCTGCTTTTCCTGCGTCATCGAATCTGCGACCTCTCCATAATGTCATTGAGGAAGGGCTGCAGATCAGACAGCTTCTATTGACTTCAATGGAAGCTGCCTACGAGGAATACGCGCAAAATAGAACATGCTGTGATGTTTCCTCCGTGAGCGGAAAATCACAATTGATTTCTGCTGATGTAG
Source organism: Eleutherodactylus coqui (assembly GCF_035609145.1). Classification (NCBI taxonomy): domain Eukaryota; kingdom Metazoa; phylum Chordata; class Amphibia; order Anura; family Eleutherodactylidae; genus Eleutherodactylus; species Eleutherodactylus coqui. Next base: position 51,804,141 of record NC_089845.1, on the reverse strand, counting down.
AGGAAAAAGTATTTTTCAATAGCATGTTATGGGCAGTATTTGCTGTGGAATCCTGAGGCGGATGCCTGCTCTGGATTCCGCAATGCAAATCCGTCCGTGTGCAGCCGGCCTTACACAGACAACACATAGCTCCAAAATACACTGCTGGGCTGGAGGCCTAAAAGTAAATCCAGACATAACACATAATTTCTGCTGTGGATTTTACAGTTAATCTGGGTGTTACATACAGATTTTGTTGTGGATTTCACTAAGGATTTGAGCACTAATCTCACCCTATACATTCAAGTCTCAAGATCCAGATGAATTACATCCTAGGATACTAAAGGAAGCAGCGGAGGTAATTGCTAAACCGCTCGCCATAATCTTTGAAAGTTCCTGGAGAACAGGAGAAGTCCCAGAAGATTGGAAAAGGGCAAATGTTGTCCCTATCTTCAAAAAGGGAAGAAGGTGGATCCAGGAAACTACAGGCCTGTGAGCCTGACCTCTATATAGGGAAAGATCTTTGAACAAATTATTAAACACCATGTATGCAATTACTTGGATGAAAATGGAGTAATTAACCAGAGCCAGCATGGGTTTGTAACAAACAAGTCATGCCAGATGAATCTAATTTCCTTCTATGACAGAATCACTGACTGGGTTCATCAGGGAAATGTAGTGGATATAGGTCATCTTGACTTTAGTAAATCATTTGCAAAGTATCTCATACTATAGATATTGAAAAAATGACCAAATATGGGATTGACAAGGCAACTGTTAGGTGGATTCACAACTGGCTGAGTGATCATACTCAAAGAGTGGTCATAAATGGCTTTACATCCAAGTGGAAGAATGTATCAAGTGGGGTACCATAAGGCTCTGTCCTAGGCCCAGTGCTGTTCAACATTTTTATAAATGATCTGGAGGAGGGAATTGATGGGAAACTGATTCAATTTGCTGATGACACAAAACTAGGAGGGATAGCTAACACTAGGGAAGAGAGAGAGAGAGTATTCAAAAAGATGTAGAAAAGCTTGCACAGTGGGCAGCGACTAACAGAATGGTATTTAACAAGGAGAAATGCAAACTCCTACATCTGGGCAAGAAAAATGAAGAAAGCACATAGAGAATGGGAGGTATTGGACTAAGCAGCACATGTGAAAAAGACTTGGGTATACTAATAGATCATAGACTGAACATGAGTCAACAATGTGATGCAGCAGCCAAAAAGGCAAACACAATTCTGGGATGTATTAAGAGATACATAGAGTAATATAGATGTATGACAAAACAGGATGTATCCGTAATATAGATTATGATGGAACAGGATGTATCCGTAATATAGATGTATGATGGAACAGGGTGTATCCGTAATATAGATGTATGATGGAACAGGATGTAACCGTAATATAGATGTATAATGGAACAGGGTGTATCTGTAATATAGATGTATGATGGAACAGGGTGTATCCGTAATATAGATGTATGACGGAACAGGATGTATCCGTAATATAGATGTATGACGAAACAGGATGCATCCGTAATATAGATTATGATGGAACAGGATGTATCCGTAATATAGATGTATGAGGGAACAGGATGTATCCGTAATATAGATGTATGATGGAACAGGATGTATCCGTAATATAGATGTATGACGAAACAGGATGTATCCGTAATATAGATTATGATGGAACAGGATGTATCCGTAATATAGATTATGATGGAACAGGATGTATCCGTAATATAGATGTATGATGGAACAGGGTGTATCCGTAATATAGATGTATAATGGAACAGGATGTATCCGTAATATAGATGTATGATGGAACAGGATGTATCCGTAATATAGATGTAAGATGGAACAGGATGTATCCGTAATATAGATGTATGATGGAACAGGATGTATCCGTAATATAGATGTATGATGGAACAGGATGTATCCGTAATATAGATGTAAGATGGAACAGGATGTATCCGTAATATAGATGTATGATGGAACAGGATGTATCCGTAATATAGATGTATGATGGAACAGGATGTATCCGTAATATAGATGTATGATGGAACAGGATGTATCCGTAATATAGATGTATGATGGAACAGGATGTATCCGTAATATAGATGTATGATGGAACAGGATGTATCCGTAATATAGATTATGATGGAACAGGATGTATCCGTAATATAGATGTATAATGGAACAGGGTGTATCCGTAATATAGATGTAAGATTGAACAGGATGTATCCGTAATATAGATGTATGATGGAACAGGATCTATCCGGATTTTAATTTATCGGTATAATTTTACATGAATGATTCCATTTTTACTTACAGAAAATAATACAAAAAGCAAAACAAATGTAGTGCTAATAGAATACAGATGCATCTTTGTTTTAAACACTCTCCACAGACTTCAAAGGTTGTGTTCCATCCTCAAAAACAGATGAAAATGGTGCATGATGGGTTTTCAAAATACATGCATATATTTTACTCTCGTGTGAATCAATTAGCATTAAATCTGCGTTACCAACAGAAAAATAGTAATGGAATACTGATGACAATATGCTTCTGTGAAAGTAGTTTTAGGCCTCGGTCACACGGGTGTTTTTTCGTGTGATTTGCGGATCGCATAACGGATGCGCATCCGCAAATCCCTTGACCGAGGCCGACGATTCGCTGAAAAAATCTGCACTTAGCAGCGTTTTCAGCGAAAGGGCCGAGCGCTGCCCGCTATCCTCTGCCACACTGAATTCATGAATGGGTGAGTGAGAGCTGCCTCTAATCGGCTGAGGGCTGTGACCAATCAGAGGCAGCCCATTCAGCAGGCGGGGATTTTAAATCCCCACCTGCTGAATACTACAGAGAGCAGTTCAGGAGAACTGCCGGCTGGACGCGGCTCAACTCCGTCTGCAGGGAAAAGGTGAGTATACTTTTTAAAAAATTTTTACACTTGCTGCAGATCTATGCTGCGGACGCCCGCAGCGGATTTTGCAGCAAATATCCATCCATGGGCAGGAGCCCTATGGCAAAGGCTGCGGTGGAATTCGTTACAATTTAACCCTAGTGGGTCCTAGAGACCCCCCAAGATTATTCCACCCAGTAATATGGCAACTCGATCCACAATGTGTCGAACTTGAGTGCAAGGAAGACAACACACCATTTGACGATCTTGCTCTTTGTGGCAGATTACCTTGTTTGACCCCCTGCCTGGTTAGGCCTTAGTCAGACGGGTGTTTTTTCGCGCGATTTGCGGATCGCATGACGGATGCGCATCCGCAAATCGTGTGACCGGTGAGTGCAAGTCGCCCGCAAATCGCCCGAAAATCTGCTCCTAGCCGCGTTTCATTAGAGCCGCCTCCATTTAAAGCAATGCGCTGCGGGCGAGCCCGGGATGAATTGTCGGTAAGGGCTTAAATATATAAGCCCTTCCCTGCAATTCATCCTAAAATGTGTTAAAATAAAAAAAAATTGTATACTCACCTTCTCCCGGCAGCCGGAGCTCCGCGCGGCCGTCCTGCAGTGGGTGTGAAGGGGGTGTGAGTCAGACCTGCCCCCTGATTGGCTCAGCGCTGAGCCAATCAGAGGCATGCCTCACTCACACCCATTCATGAATTCATGAATGGATGTGAGTCAGACCTGCCCCTGATTGGCTCAGCGCTGAGAGGCAGCAGTCACTCACCCATTCATGAATTCATGAATGGGTGTGTGAGTGAAACCTGCCTCTGATTGGTCAGGGCTGTGACCAATCAGAGGCAGATCATTCAGCAGGTGGGGATTTTTATACTTTTAAAAAAAATTTTACACATTGCGGCCCAATGTAATTGCGGAAGGGCCGCAGATCGGACGGCTTCCATTGACTTCAACAAAAGCTGGCCATGCGGAATCTGCGAAAAAATAGAGCATGCTGCGATCTTTCCTCCGCTTGCGGAAATCGCAATTGTTTTCCGCAAGTGTGCTGGAAAAATTGATTTCCCATAGCAAACTATGGGTGCTACTTGCTGCAGATCTATGGATACGGCAACAGAGCCGCCTCCATTTAAAGCAATGCGCTGCGGGCGAGCCCGGGATGAATTGTCGGTAAGGGCTTAAATATATAAGCCCTTCCCTGCAATTCATCCTAAAATGTGTTAAAATAAAAAAAAATTGTATACTCACCTTCTCCCGGCAGCCGGAGCTCCGCGCGGCCATCCTGCAGTGGGTGTGAAGGGGGTGTGAGTCAGACCTGCCCCCTGATTGGCTCAGCGCTGAGCCAATCAGAGGCATGCCTCACTCACACCCATTCATGAATTCATGAATGGATGTGAGTCAGACCTGCCCCTGATTGGCTCAGCGCTGAGAGGCAGCAGTCACTCACCCATTCATGAATTCATGAATGGGTGTGTGAGTGAAACCGGCCTCTGATTGGTCAGGGCTGTGACCAATCAGAGGCAGATCATTCAGCAGGCGGGGATTTTTATACTTTTTAAAAAATTTTTACACATTGCGGCCCAATGTAATTGCGGAAGGGCCGCAGATCGGACGGCTTCCATTGACTTCAACAAAAGCTGGCCATGCGGAATCTGCGAAAAAATAGAGCATGCTGCGATCTTTCCTCCGCTTGCGGAAATCACAATTGTTTTCCGCAAGTGTGCTGGAAAAATTGATTTCCCATAGCAAACTATGGGTGCTACTTGCTGCATTCAATGGATACGGCAACAGAATGGGTGTGTGAGTGAAACCTGCCTCTGATTGGTCAGGGCTGTGACCAATCAGAGGCAGATCATTCAGCAGGCGGGGATTTTAAAGCCCCGCCGGCTGAATAGTGCCGAGAAGCAGTTCAGGAGAACTGACAGCGGCCACGGCTGGACTCCGGCTGCAGCGGAAAGGTGAGTATACAATTATTTTTTATTTTAACACATTTTAGGATGAATTGCAGGGAAGGGTTTATATATTTAACCCCTTCCCGACAAATCACCCCGCGCACACCGGCAGCCCATTGCTTTCAATGGAGCGGCTGTATTGCCGCTCCATTGAATTCAATGGGCAAACATCGTTCTTCTCTGCCACAGCTGTTACAGCTGTGGCAGAGAAGAATGATTTGTCTTCTATATGTTCTCAATGGGGTCGGCGCTGCTGCCGCCGGCCCCATTGAGCGCATATACAGAAGAGAACAGGAATCGCAGATCGCAGATAGGTGCGATCTGCGATTTTTTGTTCTATAATTTATCAGACGAGCGCATAAAAAGCGCTCATGTGTCCGATACCATTGCAAAGCAATGGTTTTATAAAATCGCCAGACGCATGCGCATGCGCAAATTGCGGCTAAAAACGCCCGTCTGACTAAGGCCTTACAGTGAATGAGGAAAGCGGCCCGTTCCACCTTTATTTACTACTGATGATTGTTCCTGTGTAAAAGTTCAGGAATGCTTATTGTTGGGACGACCTGTTGGGCATCTGCGCCTGAAAAGTCGTCCCATGTAAAAGGGCCCTCAGTTGCAAAGGAGTGAATAGATGAGCAACCGCTTACCTTAGTCTTCTTCTGAAAAAAGATCCTCCATAAGTGAGAACCAGAGAGCAAGTATGTACTCTGATTTATAAGGGGGAAGATAACATAAACAAGAGTTCTCATTACCCCCCCTGGGGTCATCCAAAGCAGTGGTTCTCAACCTTTTTCAGCCCAGCGCCCCCTTTAGGTATTGGGAAGGGAACCAGCGCCCCCCCCCCCCCAGCCTTACTAGTTTAGACCCAGTTGATGCAAACTTGTTGTACTTTTACCTTGTTTATATAGTTAAAAGTATAAATTAAAATACCAAATACTTCTTTTGGAAAGTTTGATAGTGTTTAACAGATTTGCATTAATTGTGAAAACATTTTTCTAAAAATGACCAAAAAAGTATTTTAGTCAGCTACATTTTAGCTGCTAAAATATAGGTGCTAAATATTTACAAACAGGTTAATTGTGGAAACAATAATGAATAGGTTTTATTTCAGAAGATTTTTTGGGGGGGGGGATGAAATAATACAATGTTTAATTATCACTCAATAGAAATGGACAACCTTTAAAGAAAATGCAAGATACACCTTAATCCTTAATGGTCAGAAGACTAATTAAAATGCAAGAACAATGAAATTCGACTAATAATAATAATAATGTTTGCCACAATCTGTGCCATTAATGGCTGCCTTGGGCCCGATGAGCGTATGCAAATTTTGCGATATCTGGTTCTGTCTTCGTCAACCGCAGTCTCAAGTCACCCCTTACACATATCTGAAGTTTGTTTCTCTCTCTTGTCAGGAGCTGCTGAACCGCTCTGAAGCTCCTCTCCACTAAGTACGTAGACGGAAAAGCTAAAACAAGCAACTTAACTTCCTGCCACAGGATAGGACAGGAATTCTTCACTTTCACCCAAAAACATTCATAGCCACATTGTTGGAAAAGTGCTTGGGCTTCGCTATCGTGTTTCAAGTCGATCTACTGCTCTTGTAATCTGGGATGGAATTCTTCTGCATCTGCTGAAAAAGGATTGAGTACCCACTAGAGATGAGCGAACGTACTCGTTTAGGGCAATTTCGCAATCGAGCATCGCTTTTTTTCGAGTAACTGACTACTCAGGTGAAAAGATTCAGGGGGCGCCGGGGGTGAGCGGGGGGTTGCAGAGGGGAGTGGGAGGGGGAGAGCTTTCCCCTGTTCCCCACTGCTACCCCCCGCTCCACCACGCCGCCCCCCGAATCTTTTCACCTGAGTAGTCAGTTACTCGAAAAAAGCGATGCTCGATTGCGAAATCGCCCTTAACAAGTACGTTCAATCATCTTTAGTACCCACGTTAGTATTTCAAGGGTACATAGATCATGAAACCTAGTGTGCATGTCTTCTTTGGCTTGTTTGAGATGTGAGCAAAAAACGTCTAGGTCTGCATCTTGAAGTTTGTCTCCGTCTTCACGTGCAATTTCTTGTAGACTCGGAAACTGACAGAGCTCACGTTGACTCAGGTTATTGCTATGAAGGTCCTTTTTGGCAATGAAGGAAGAGATTATACCTTTAGCCTTAATGAAATTCGTTTTGTCTCTGTAGCTTTGTGTTGACCTTGTTGAGTTTGTCAAATATGTCTGCCAGATAGGCAACGTCAATATGTCGTAGTTCGATTGCATCACAAAGTCTTGGGTCAATCGGCCAATGAAACTTGACTACTGTGTCAAAAAGTTCGTATAAGCGTTGTAAGCACTTTCCTCTTGACAGCCATCTGACTTCGGTGTGTAGGAGTAGACGTTCGAATGGTTATGGTCTTAGCAGACCTTGCGGAAAAGATGTTCGTTCAAAGAGTTGCTTTTATCTTGTTAACACCATTAATGACATAGCGCAGAGAATCATGCAATCTCTCACATAAATGTTTAGCAACAGATGTGAGCGAATTGATGCGACTGTAAGTTCTGGAGATAACGTGATAAATGTGACATCCTGAATATTAAGAACTTTTCTGTACTTACTGATATGATGTGTCCTTTCAGCCCGTGGGCCGAGTCAGCGCACTCAATCACAGCACTTAACTGGGGATAGCCAACACCGGTCTTAATCCTCGTAGTACAAACAGAACCTGCCAAAGTAAGGAGATAAAACATTTAGGGTATGTTCTATGGCTTGGCAAAGGGTGACAACATCAATCTACAGCGCCAATATGCTATAATAGAGACCACATGGCACCAAGTACACTAGTGGAATGGAGGCTTGAGGGTGGTTTCACAAACAGGTTTTCCTACAGTTTTCGTGACATGACGGTTTTTGAGCCAGAAGTGGATCCAGACGGGAGAAAAATAAAGATATGTTTACATGCAGCGGAAATGCTGTAGATTTTCACTAGCAGAAAATTGCGCTGCTAAATCCGCAGCATTTCTGCAAAAGACACAGAGTTACAATCTGCACCCAAGGTACGGATTTTGTCTCGAAATCAGCTGTGCTACCACAGCTGATAGCAGAAGATACCGCGCTCCCTCTCACCTCCAAAGTCTTTGGACTTTAGGCGTTTTCTTCATCGGGAACCTGGTGGCCCCTAGTGAGCGCAGCACCGCTGGTCACTTCCGTATCCCCTGACCGGCGGTAATACTGCAGATTTTACAGCAGAATGAGATTTGTGCGTCTTTCAGACGGCCGAGAAACTCCCGCAAGATTTTTACGTTGTACGTCACACAAATATTAAGCGATACACATAAGTGTTGTTTTCCAACATGGCACCACGAGGCGATGTGATGCAGGAAACAAATTGTAGCACGTCCTATCTGGCTGCGTGCTCTCGCATCGCAGCACCCATTGTTTTCAATGGGGCCTGCGGTAGGTCCTATATTTTCTCGGCAGTGGTATTCACAGCTGAGCAATCCCCGCAGTGAAAACAAAATCACTTTTGTTTTGTCCCGTTATACGGCTGTGATTATAGCATCTGCAAAGGGGAGAAAAACATGTTTAGGCCCTAAGGGAGCTTTCAGACAAGCATCGTTTTAACACTCAGATAGCCGTGCTAAAGCCATCAGAGCCTTAAATCGGATGCACGAATAGCAGCCGCGAGCACGTCGCGGCTACTATTACATGTATGCCGCTCCCCCTCCCTCCCTTTCCTTTCCTTTAGAACAGCCTTGCATCACTGCAGGGAATCCCTTCATCCCATTGCTTTCAATGGACCGGCAGCAGCCCAGCCCCATTGAAAGCAATGGGAGAATTCTGTTATGTGATAGCAACGGCAGGGGATTCCTTCATCCCTGCGGGGAATCCCTTCAACCCGCTGGCCCACTGAAAACAACAAGCGATATTGCAGGAAGATAGAACATGCTGCGATGTGTTTCTCATCTAGCATCACATCACGGTGCCGTGCTTGAAAACATCGCTCATGTGTATAAACCCACTCAAATGAATGGGGTTCATATTTGTGCAAGATTTGTGCTTCTCACAACACACAAATATTGCGCGATTTTATTGCCCATGTGAAACCAGTCTAAATGTGGATTTGGATGTAGAATTAAACCACTTTAATTCTGAATCAAAATCTACACATTAGACATTAGGATTTGGTGAATAGTTTTCTACACAATGGCAAATTCAACAGCGAATTCCATCTCATGCGAAATGTCACTAAGTCCTCCTTATATACGTCCCATATAGTTTAAATCCACTTCTGGCTTTGGCTAAAAAAACTGCATCAAAAACTTCAGATCTGTCTTAGGTGGCTGCACTGTAGATCTAAGGAGGGAGTGAAAAGTATTAGAGTCATTTTTGATTATTGAATAGTGAAGCGATGAAAGCAGAGGCGTAAGTTGAAGCTCCCGGGCCCCGATGCAAAACCTGTAACAGGGCCCCCAACTATAATGCTTTACTCATCATACTGGGCTCCCTATATGGAGAAAAGAGGCCTTATGGGCCCCTTAAGGCTCCTTGGCCCGACTGCAACCGCATCCCCTGCATCCTCTATAGTTACGCCCCTGGATAAAAGTAATGAAACAGGGTTGTTTGACCTTATGGAGGGCAAGGTTGTAAGTTCGGAGCAAAAATGTGTAATTGAGAAAATCTGTTGACATTTTTGACTTTCTCCACAGACATTCAGTGCACCTAGATCACTGCTGAAGGAAACATGTTTGAGGCATGCGCCAACCGTGGCATCGGTGGGTCAGTCTGGGGAGGAGTGTTGCTTTGTCCAAGGCACTTTTGAGAGTTTTATTATAATGTTTGGTAAATAGCACAAGAAAGGAGAAGGGACTCCTAGAATCCTAGAATGGTAGAGTTGGAAAGGACCTCCAGGGTCATCAGTCCAACGCCCTGCTCAGTGCGGGATCACTAAATCATCCCAGCTCACCATACAAGAGACAAAAATCTTCCCCACGCTCCAAGGGTTAAACCAAAAGATGCAGACCCCAGGTCCGTAAATTGTCAATACTATTTATTTTGCTATGCGTTTCCAAGAGAGATGTCTGTCCATTGATAATAACTAAGCCAACACTTTCATATATCTTTCCATATAGCTAGAGCTCAGTGGAATAGATAAAGTGGATTCCACTCAGTGGAATGGATCAGCCGCACAGCCTGGATCCTGAAGCCCCAGGGACCTGATGCCACCATGCCACCGCTTGATGTGATGTTTGATAGTTTGAAATTTTCAGTAATCCAACGCCACAACTCAGTTTTACTATAGAATAGTCATTACTATTCATTATATATCAATGTTGACACATGTTTTAACACCTTGCAATAAAAATAAATATCCGAATGTAAGGGTAATTCTCATTAAATGCCTTGCATTTATTATCTATCATTCACATGCAGCGTGGCATTAAGTCTCCAGGGGGAGCCCAGGGTGGCAGTACCAATGTGGTTCACTGATGGATATGCAGGGCAACCCGCCGAATTATCATGGCGTCATCAATAGGTTGCTGGTTTGCATGGTGAACTACATATATCAGAATGGTCTGGCACCTTGTATCCACTATGTGTGAGAGTGTACGCCAAGCACCCACCCCCCTCATTATCAGGAGGCAGTGTGAGTGACTGTCTCATCTGTGTCCTGCACAGGTGTTATTGGCTCCTCCATTTGGTAGTCAGCTACCTGCATGGTGAGAGGAGGATGCATTTATATGCACTCCTCACTCAGTAAGTAACGGCCATTTTTCTGTGATTGTTTTTAATTTTTTATTTCCCCTTCTGTGATGCAAATGTAAAGAATCAAAGTTTAAGTTTCAGAATTATGTGTACAAAGTTTATGAAAATGTCAGAATCTCCGTATAAGAATGGACTCAGTTGATGTAAGTTATTAATAAATTGAAAAATTCTTTGAACTTGCCTGGTCCAATTCCAACTTTTATTATGTCCGCTCCTGCAAGAATCAGCTCCTCCACCATTTCACCTGTAACCACATTCCCGGCCTATAAAATATGAAAAAATTGGAAATATGAATCGAAATCCAGTTGACAATGCTCTTTGCCTTGTGAATAGCACTATGCAGAATTGAAGATCTACTGCACTACTTGCCAATGGGTAATGATGGTATTATAAAACTGTACCATCCTCAAGCTTATTCCCATGGTTGTCCAGTCAGTACTACTGTATATAGGACCCTCATCTGCTAAAGGTGCAACAGCAGCAGTCCGACTCATAATGCAGTCCAAGGATTTGTAGAGATCATTCCGTATATTATGCCCACTTTAATCTCTGGTATATAGGTGTGCATCTAGGATTAAACATATTGACTGGGAAATATAGTCGTACCAACTCCGATAAACAATGAGACTTCTGCACATTCTTCTACAATTTACTGCGAATGGTTAGATTTCACAGACATACAGTGGAACACCAAAAAAAAAACAAAAAACTATTTTTTGATATCATAAAGATCAGTTTTTGAAAATAGGCTGAAAACCTCTTTTTGCTATATTTAAGCTTCCAAGTGAAGGTCAACTGATTTAACAGGCTGAACTAGATGGACATTGTCTTCATTCGGCCTTGTATACTATGTTACTATGATTGGGCTCTCTTAGGTCCCCCATACATACCAGTCTAATTTCAACCAAAATGATCATTCGTCAAATGAAATTTAACAGCAACCAATCGTTTCAGGTGTGTAGTGTCTGGAAAGTCGGCCATATTTGAAATTTTAGTCGGACGAAAAATCTTTCATTCATGAATGATCTTTCTTTAAAAGAATGTTCTCAAAAAGGTCTTTCGTCCACCGGCCGGTAACATTGAACATGTATGGCCAGTTTGAAGGACTGCGACTGCCAATATGGACTAAAATGTATATGGCTGCATCTGTGAAATGATTGTTCTCTAGACGATTGTTCATTCAACAACCTACCTTTATCTAATGAGTATGGCCACCATTAGACTTTGCCCCATCAATAGTACATACTGCATCTTTACATGTGAGGCATTACCATATACATTGCATTACCATAATTGTATGCTAATGGTAGGTATTTACTAATCTTCCCACCAGTTATCTCCAGCCTGCAGATAAAGACATTTTGAAATGCGATGAATATGTTAGCATAAAGCTGGCTATACACAATGATAATTACCGGGTGAAGAAGCATTTGGTAAAGTGCTGACTCTTCCGACCTCCTTATTAAAAAATGTGCTTGGTTCAACTGAGTATCCATTTTTATCTCAACGTGGAGGGTAAGCGTAGTTTCACATCTTGGCCAAGGGATTCTGTTTTCCTGCTCTGCTTGTGGATCAGAAAAGCAGAAACCCCTGGCCAAAGAGTCCGTCTTTTGATAGAACCAAACAACTCCGAACAAAACCCATTGATCATAATGGGGTCCATTCGATTTCCGCTCTGCTGCCCAGCATTTTACCGGAAGAAGAAGTGTTGCATGCAGCGCTTTTTCTTCTGATATTTTGTGCCGGATCTGCAATGTCACCTCCGACCAGAGGTGACAACCACCCTTAGAGAAACCTTCTGGCAATGGCTTATCTCTGGCAGAACAAAAATCCAACAAGCTAGAAACTTGTTTCCCTAATATCTGCCGATGATAGAAAATCGGAAGACCCTAGTAAATTACATGTGAGTGCAGTGTTTTTATTTTTGTTTGTATTTTTTAAAATCTATACTATAATTTGTATAGTTTCCTTTTTTTAAATAAAACAACCTTTGGAAATGTCTTGTACTACTCGGTCTGTCCCAACCTCAAGATGTCGTCATTCTCTAATTTGGTGCTCGCGTTGTATCTCTGGATGTGTGGTTGGAATGTTTTGGCTAGACACGGTTATTCCTCACGTCAGACACATACAGTAAATTTCCAAAATTGAACTTCTAAGTGAGACTCCATGGAAGACAGTGACTCACAGCCGATGTGTCAGAGGGTGAGAATAAGGCACTTCTTGAGATGAAAAAGTTAATATCATAAATGGCACCTGGAGTTTAGGGAAAACTAAATATTTTTATTGAAATCGACTTTAGAGTTATGTTATAATTCTGTTACTTATGTTATTTAGTGAGTAACTCACTAGAACTATTAGAACTATTAGAACAACATATATATATAGTAACAGGGTGAGAGGTGTGGTCTGGAATGGAAGGTATTAGCCTCTGTGATGTAGAACGGTCCTCTCTTACTCCAGGCCAGATCTTATAACTCAACCAGCATGCTATTTAAGGAGACAGTTGGAAGTGAGAGGCAGGTGTGTGTGTCTGGGAGATCCAGGCTCAGTTGAAACGTGACTTTTCTTGTTAGCAGAGAGGCACTGTGGACGAGGCGCTACATGGTTCCAGCAGGACCCCTGGGGTACGCCTGTCCTTGGACTAAGGGTCTGAAGATACTAAAGACTTAAGGACCAGCTGCGCTCTGGACATCCACAGGTCTGTGCAAACCAACGGACTTGCTATTGTTTCCTCAGCTGAGGATTTACTTGCTCCTCCTGTGGACTGTGGAGGGTTAAGAAGCAAAAGTGACCATTTGGCGTGCTCTTTAACCCCCGTGTTGCTACTATATATATATATATATATATATATATATATATATAATGTGTGTGTTATATATAGGATTAATAAAAGTAGGGTCTATTATTACATGAAAATACCTATCAAAGTACACATTTTTCGGAATTGACTTTTTTTTTTACTGCAACCCAATTAGGCGGAACCATCCCATTATGCAGCTTTCTATCTGTAATTGATTGCAGTCATAAATATTCAGCTTGACAAATATGTCCAAGATCATTAGAACCCATTAGTGGTTCAAGAATGAAATTCTACTGAGACAGTGAGGTAATGGCCCTACCATATGCATACGCACATTCTGCCAATAAAGTAGACACTGAAAGCAGTGACACATTCAGCATGCAATAAGAGACCAGTCTCTGCCTTTACCAGACAGTGAATGCAGGTCTTTTTTAGTAATAGATAAAAAGATGTAATAACTACTGTATGGGTGATCTAAAATAAAGGAACCAATGATTTGGTGAGATTATGCCAGCTAATAGTCAAAAAAAGAGGCAAATCAACTAAACTTGCTGCAAATCAACCTGACAAATCAATGATCCAAGATTCAATAAATAATTATAGTTTTTTTCCCCTCCATTGACTATCCAATGCAAATCAATTCAGTTAATTGCAAATGATCAACCTATTCAATTTTCTCAACTTATACAGCTGAATGTCTGCCAAGAGTGTTCTTTTGTACTCCCACACAAGGAATGGCTGGAAACTACAACAGATGCCCAAGAAAAGAGAGCAGGTCCAGCATAGGGTAAAGGCCCATTTACACGCAAAGATAATCTTTCAAACAACTGAAAGATTTTGCTATATATTTGAATAAAGTGATAATGGCCATTAATGTCCATTAACATGTTATCATCCGCATTTGCATGTAAAAGGGCCTCCAGGACTTGTTTGCAGAGCCCTGCATGTGATTCATCACACACCCAGCTGTGCACACAGCTGCATTGTTCTGCTCGCGGCTCCCAGCAGGTTACTATGTTATTTCTTGACTCCTATGGAGATAACAGCATGCTGTCTACTCAGGTAAATATGTTTGCTTTACCTCTCAGTAGATGAAAGATGGATTTTAAGTTCACCTTAAAATCATTGTCCAAACGAAACGTGGACGATACCCGCGTTTACATGTAATGATTATCGCTGATTTTCGGTCGTTCGAACGAAATTTGAGCAATAATCGTTACGTGGAAATGGGCCCTAAAAGCAATTTCTCTTTACTGAAAAATCCAGACAGGCATAGAGAACAAAAGGCATGTGGCGTCTTACATGTTTCAGGCAAACATGTTGCCCTACATCATAAACCTGTTTCTCTATGTCTGTCTGGATTTTTCAATAAAGAGAAAGAGTTTTTATCCTACGCTGGACCTACTGCATTTTCCTTTGGTTTTAACTTGAATTGAAAAGTTTAGTCTTCTAGGTTGTTTATACAGCTGGATATGCTGAGGCCTCACTTACCCGAGTGTGTGAGGGTGCGTACTATGCGCTTTGTTCTCACGTGGCAGTGCGCAGCATGTACATTCAATTCTTACATCCTGTCTAGGCATGTATGGGCAGGTAATACATGCCAAACTAGAACATGCCACATTTTTATTTGTGCATGTACTTCATGCGCATCATACTGTGTATTACACAAGCAAAAACTGTGCACGTAATATGCAGTGAGCAAACGCTCGTGTAAGTGAGCCCTTCCGGTGCCATAAACTTTCCTTTACAACGGGAGTGAATGGCAAATATGGGAAAGGCTCGTATCACTTCATATTTTCGCATCATGCGAGATAAACGCAATTGTGCATGCCTTCGTTTCTTTGCACACGTAACGGTGCAAGTGATTGTACATGCTCTGTCTGCAGGACGTGTTTATTTGCTTGTGGCAAACAAATGTATCGATTGAAATGTTTAATTACTTCCAGATGTGTGCTTTTTCCAACAAAATCATGCTGTGTTTAACACATCTCCTTGCTTATTGTGCGCACATTTGTGTACCCCTCATTGACTTCTATTGGGACATTTGTTGCGCAAATGCGGAGAAAGATAGAGCACGCTCTGTCTTTTTTTGGGCAGCCGAAAAAGCGCATGCAATATACACGCATGTGAACAAACCCATTGAAATCAATGGATTCTATTCACTGCATATTGCGTTCGCAAAGATGTCTGTGTGAAGCTGGCCTAAGGATCTGTAATTACAGTGCAAGTCAAAGGTATACCCAGAGGCGTAACTTGAAGCTCCTGGGCCCCGATACAAAACTTGGAACGGGGCCCCCAACTATAATGCTTTATTCATAGTACTGGGCTTCCTATATGGAGAAGAGAGGCCTTATGGGCCCCCTAAGGCTCCTGGGCCCGGTGCAACCGCATCCCCTGCATCCTCTATAGTTATGCCCCTGGGTATACCATAAGCAGTATACCTCATTTCAAAGCTTTCAATATATACTGCTACAGTATAAAGGCATATTGTGGCGAAGTTCAGCTATAGGTTCCTATGTTGAAGAAAAGTATATTGTTCGGTATACATTTATTACTGGATACCTCTGTATGGAATGGCGCAATCAATTACACTATTACATACATGCGCATAAAAAGGTATACTAATGTATATTGGCTCAACAGATGCCAAAATGGTACCTTTTGGGTATCTGTCAGGTGAATGGAGCTCTATGGATATGGTTGGCGTATGTGATAGGAGCTTGGCAGTGTGAATAAACCCTAGCTGTATGGGTATTATGTGCAGGTCAGATGTTATACTGGCATGTCAAAGAATAGGCAAGATGGTTGCAACACATATTCAATATGGTACCCATGTAATCACATCATAGGAGGGCATAGAACTCAATCCTTGCATCAAACTCAGTCCCGAATAAATACACAGGCCTAAATACCTTGTGGTAACTAAGGGAATAACAATCTCTATGAGGACAGTCTTAAATTACCAATATCATCTTGCGGGGGGACCTCACTAATACAGGGCTTTTGGTACATAGATGAATCCAGCCTCTGGTGGCTCTAGGTCTCTAAGATGGCGCTGTGTGGCTTGCCTTTTCTTCCTTCAGGCATTCCCTCTGGCTATCACTGGACACTACTCTCTGCCTCACAGAATAGCACTCTTTGGTGGAGAATGCCACCAGACCTGCAATCTACACCATGTCTAATCCTCTCGTGTGGGCATCATATAGCTAGGCACCCTTTCTTCTCCCAGCTCTCTTGGCACCTGAGTCTGCAGCATTGTCAACTTTGGGCAAGCAGAGAGGGCAACTTATTTGCCTACTACTCACATGGATCTCTCGCTGGGCCCTCCCAATCATCAGTAACCATCCAGACTTACAGTAGCCTCAGTGAGTGCTTCCTGTTGCTTGGACTGAAACCCTTACTTCTCTGCCAGTCATCCCTCAGGACACTGCCAACTACATGGGTTTGCAATGGCAACAGGCCTTTACAATTAGATCCTGCTCTCCTGCACCTCTGGACCTCTGGTCACTGGGCCCTCACTCTAGAGCCCAGTGACTACTTCCCTGCTCTCTTCCAGCGTTGTGAGTGCTCACTATGAGATGCACACCATGGAATACCCAAAATAGTACCTGCCGGGCACATCACCAAGGTGGTGGGGTTTTGCAGGTGTGAGTGGTCGTGTCATCAAAGTGAATGGAACTTAACTATGATATGTGTCTGCACCATTGACACATCAGAGGGACACTGATGATACTGATGAAGGAGGTGAGCTGCTTAACTACCTTACACTGGTATACAAATGCATAGGTCTGGGACATACATTTGGTGGTCATGTACAAATATGTACACTCAACTTGTGCCTTTAGGTTTACAGAGCTTCAAGTCCCCTGCCTAGCTTCCACTGGTGATGGGGGGCTATGGAGTTCACTGAACAGAGGTTTATAATAGCTTAGGATTGTAGCTGCCTACCGTAAATCTGTCTTCAGTAAGTGGCCCCAAGGAAAATATTATCATGAAAAAGAGTATTTTTGAGCTCTGTTTCAAAAATGGAGCTTAAACCTTCTAAATGTATACTTTAAACCTGAGGTTGGACAACACGTGCACAAACCCCAGTCTAGGAAATAGTTTACATGGTGATGTACGATAACTTACCATAATAGTGTGGTTCGGAAATTTGGCATGTACAGTCTTCACAAACTCTACAAAGTGTTCTGAATATCCATTAGCTACATCCAAGCAAATGTATTTAATAAGAGGAATGGCTTCCAGGATGCTGCTCAGCTTGCCAAGATCAGTTTGACTACTTCCAGAGCTCGCTGCTACGTGCTGCAGTAGAACATAATAAGATTGTAAGCGTCTGAAGATAAAAGTATCATCACAGTAAAACAAGAGCTTGAAGTAACCAACAAAGCACCATCTCCTTCATAAGGCTTCTTTCACACGAGCGCATATTGGCCGGCGTTTTCACGGCCGGCCAATATGCGCTATGATCTGATGCATTGGATGCATCAGATCACATGGGCGTATTACTTAGACGTAAAAGCGCCCAGCAAGGCCAATATAGCGCTGGGCGTTTTTACGTTGGGCCCAAAGGATAGTCCTTGAAATATCTTTTGGGCCGACATATGTCTGCCACTGCATGGGCTCCTATGGGAGCCCATAGCAGCAGCCGTAGGTGGGAGAGAGTTTAGCAGCATGGCTGCTAAACTCACTCCCTCTGCTCTTCTCCCCCCGTGCGCATATATTGTATTTCAGCCGCACTTCAGTAGCGGTGAGCGATTCCAGCGACCTCATTGGTTGTTGGGTACACACCCCCCTTTGGAGATTTGCACGAGTACTAGTTCACGAGACCCGCGGGGGTTTATGGTTGGGGGTTAGGGTTGGGGTTAGGGTTTAGGGTTGGGGTTAGGGTTGGGGTTAGGGTTTAGGGTTGGGGTTAGGGGTAAGGGTTAGTTGCCGACCCTACTACGGCCGTGCTGCTGCTTATTTAATGGGCCGGCCACTCGTGCACATCTCCAAAGGGGGGGTGTACCCAACAACCAATGAGGTCGCTGGAACCGCTCACCACTGCTGAAGTGCGGCTGAAATACAAAATATGCCCCCCGTGCATGCTCACCTCTAACCTCCTCCCTGCTCTTTCTGTACAATGGAAGGGGGTGGGACGAGGGTGGAGCTAACCACTGACCAGTCCCGCCTCCTCCTATTGATGGCTATGGGCAAGGGGCGGGCCCTGGGCGGAGCTAAGCTACAGCCCTCTCCCCGCCTCTTGTCTATAGCCATCAATGGGAGGAGGTAGGGCGGCTCACCGCTTAGCTCCACCCCCACCCCTCCCATTGCAAATAACAAGCGCGGAGGAGATGAGAGGTGAGCCTGTGGTGGGGAGGGAGGGGAAATGGGAGACGGTATGGTGAGCTCGGTGCATATGCACCGGGCCCCATGCCTTGAGAACAGGTGCACAAACGTTAGATTTGTGCGCCCGTTCACGAGCTTCTATGCACCAAATAGAAACGTATATTGGCCGGCTATGAAAACGCCGGCCAATATGCGCTCATGTGAAAGAAGCCTAAGGCAAGAAGTCAGTTGAAAGTACTGTATTTTTTACGAGGCTACACATGGCAACTTATGGGGCTAGTTCACTAATCATTCGGTTTAAATTCTGATCATTCAGTCCAGTCTTTTACATTCGCTGAATAAGTGAATGGGAAGAACGATTTCTCATGTGAATGAGCCAACGATGTATCTTCTGTATAAATGGGCTGCACAAGCGAACTCTGATGTCATTCGCTCGTTCAAACGATAATTGTTTGGTGTAAATGGACACTTAATTGGTTATAGTTACTCAAGCACTGGAATTCCCCCCAGTGATATTATCCACATACCCTGTTTCCCTGAAAATAAGACATACCCTGAAAATAAGACATAGCATGATTTTCCAGAATTTTTGAGGATGCAAAATGATTTTTCAGGCTTTTTGAGGATGCTTGAAATATAAGCCCCACTCCAAAATTAAGCCCTGCTAACAGTTAATTTAAAAAGTCAATTTAAATAGTGTCCAGGCAGCTGTACATGTAAAAAAGTTAAACCTTTTTGAACAAAAATTTATATGACACTGTCTTATTTTCGGGGAAACACGGTAGTACTAGCCCAGATAATTTTTATGCCGGTTACAGAAATACTGTTGTCAGAAATGCTAATTTTTCTCCTATGAAACTAATAAGCAAGGTGATAATTGGCTAATTTTAGTAATACAGTACTACATTTCTTCAGTCTATACATAATCTCCTGGCATCATTCTACAGAATTTCTTCAGTCGTGCCACGCTGATATTGGCACTGACGCATCGGAGGATGAGGCACTTATAGGGAGATGTCATGCAGATGCTCTTATAAGGGCATCTGAAATAAAGGCACTTAAGGGAACATCTGAGTCTCAGACACTTATAAGGATATACAATACCTGTGGTTGGGAAACACTGTTAAGGCAGCTTCTCTGGCTTATTTTCAGTAATGTTGAGACCAATAAGAATAATCATAAGAGCAATTTCTGCAAAGCACTACTTTGTACTGTAAGCTGCAGTGGTGAGAGCAGCCAATATGTTCAGCAATTAGTTTCCCTCCATGGTTGGAACTACCCTGTTTTTCATTTTCAGTTCAGTCGAATACATTCTGATCCTCCCAAGTCTTTTCGTGAAGGTTTGTCAGCATGTTATGAAAGGTTTCTGTGTGATAGTCAGGTTATATAACTGGGGCACTTATAGCATACGGCTAGGGGTGAGCAAACGTTTGAAAAGTTCAATTTTGGTGGTTCGCCAAAATTCTGAAAAAGGTTTGGTTCGGTCCAACTGAGTTAGAACTGAACGGAGGCTTCACCAATACCCCTAAAATAATGATGTCGGCCAAATGATGGTTCTCCTGTGACTTCGCAGTTAGCACTGTTGCCTTGCAGTTCTAGGATCCTAGGTTCAATTCTGACAACATCTGCATGGAGTTTGTATGTTCTCCCTGTGTGCCAAAATAATCCCCCTTATTTATATAGCACTTGATATTTTCTTTCCACATTTGGGCTCACAATCGATATTCACCTATTTCTGTGGTCTACCTATCACCCCTCCCTTAGCTCTTTGTGGGTTATTGCAGTTCAGTTGGGCATGGTGGTTGGAGCAATGCTAGTCCTAGTCCTCCTGGAGTTATCTATGCATCTTTCAGTTAAGTTGCGTTTTTTTCCCCTCTCTCTTGGTTATTTGTACTGTGGTTTGCTTTTCTCCCTTGCCCCCTGTTACAGGTCAGAGAGGTATTCAGCAGGTTCACACTTGTCAGTGCGGTCAATCTGCTTTTAGGTAGGAGCAGTGTCAGTTTTCCCTCTTGTATTGTGTTTTCCTTTGTCGGATGTTGTTGACACAGTCTGGCATCTATCCTGGGCGATGTGTGCATTGCGCTCAGGTCAAATTTGACAAGGGAGAGCTTGAAAACTCCATGCAGATGTTGTCAGATTTGAACCAAGGACTCCAGCACTTTAGGGCAACAATGCCGACCGCTAAGCCACAGGAACAACACCTTCTTCTTCAGCGGATTCGGTCAGGATGAACCACCCTTAGGTTCACCGCAAACAAAATTTGGTCCAAACATGGTTCAACGGGTTCGGTTCGCTCAACACTACATATCGGTTCAACCCCCTTCTATTATCTTTAAGATACAGTATCTATAATTAAATTACACCTGTCTAATGGCAAATGTTGTGGCAATAGTTCATTTATATAGTGCTGCCCTACATCTATAATATCCATGTACTTTACATAGCTCAGGGAAATAAGAGCCGTAAATTACATAAGAAAAGTGTTCAGGGGGTGGGGGGGGGGGGGGGGGATTGTTAGAATCTATTGTTCCGTCAGTCCATGTGTATAATATACAATCATAAGCGCTGTTGTGTGCATCCAACAATTTAAGGCGTCGGTACTTTGCTTAAGTGTTGTTAAAATCAGAAACTCAGCACTTCACATCTAAATAAAGAATTACAGTAATCATACCTCAAGACATTCAGGAGATGTCGATGCAAAGTTCTTCCAGTCTTCTAATGTATAATGCTTGTGAATTGCAGTAAATAATGTATGCTTAAAAGAGAAACGAAGATAGTTATAATGTAGCAGAGCAGACCTTTCTCATATACTGTATGGAGCGTATAGGCATCATATAATGCCGGGTGTATTCATTTATCTGCCCAGGATGGACTGTATAGCATAAAGCATGCCTGAATATTAGGCATCATTAGGGTACATTCACTCGGCGTCTTCATCCCTGTTTGTGAGTTCCTTCAAATCTGGATGGCTGAAAACGGTGTCCAGACGAAACTCCATATTAGCAGGTTTTGATTTGATTCAAGCACTTTGGCCGGATAGAATACCATAGTCCGCTACATTATTCTGTCTGGTCAAAGTGACAGAATCGAGCAGACACCTGCTAAAACAGAGACCGGTGCAGGCAAATTTGGTTTCCATTTGACTAATAGCAGCCCTGAACCAGAACCCCCAACTGGAGGTGAGGACAACAAGTGAATGTAGCCTTCTTATCAGGAGCGTAACTAAAGGCTCAGGGGCCCTGATGCAAAATGTGAGCTGGGGCCCCCCCTCTATGTGTATCTATACCCGTACCCATACCTAAACCATGCTGCACATAACTTGAAGCTCCTGGGCCCCAATGCAAAACCTGTAACAGGACCCCCAACTATAATGCTTTATTCATAGTACTGGGCTCCCTATATCGCGAAGAGAGGCCTTATGGGCCCCCTGAGGCTCCTGGGCCCGGATGCAACCACATCCCCAGCACCCTCTATAGTTATGCCCCTGCTTCTTATACCTTATATTTAGGTGTATAAAATGCTATATTTTTAATATACTGTACATCCTGGGTAGATGAAATGAATACATCATGCAGTAAATTATATGATACTATGTTGGGTGAAGACACCATGTGAATGTAGATTAAGGATTCTAAACATACTTGTCCATTCTTCCAATGGACTCTCCACTGTCACAGCCGGCATTGAGTGTAGTTGCGCTTGAATGAAGGGAAGACCTTCCCTTTTGCCGATGTTGCGGCGGTTCTAGGATCTCCTCCTGTCTAGTAATGTGGTACAGGTTTTGCATTTGGTTCTCTTCGTCTTCTGGCTCTGGTTTCAGTGGTGTTAGGTGAGACATGCTTGGTCTCACATGTGGTAATTTGGGAGGATTATTTAACCTGGCCTGGTACTTAGCCGAGTGCTGTTTAATTTCAGTCTCCCTCTGACTGTGGTGGAAGTACGAACTTGGAGCTGGATCTCCTGTTTGCCTGAGCCTTCTCAAAGCTAAGTACTGCAGTTATTATCATTTAAATCTCGTTTTCTGTAGTATTCTCCACTCCCACGTAAGGTCAGCTAGTGGCCTAGGTATGTAGTCAGGTTCGTCCTTCTCAGGGTGGGTTATCTGCGTACAGGCAGGTCCCTTCCCTGAGTAAAGGGTTTTTACGGACAGTGTTTTTTCTTGTGTCGGTTTTCTTTATTGTTTACCACTGTCTTGTTTGCGGTTGCGTGAGTATTTCAGGGTTATGGACTCAGCACGTCCTGTTTGGACATGACAGCCGGCGTTTCAAACTCCGCACCGGAGGACAGGAGTTTGAAAATAACCGCGGGAAGATAGGTGCCACCCGATGTTTCCCACGTGTACTATTCACTACATGCAGAAAAGATAGGGCATGTCCTATCTTTTCTCAGCCGTACAATTAACAGCCGAGAAAAGAGCTAGTGAAAACTAAAACACCGAAAGCCCATTGATATTAGTGGTTTTGTTTTGTCCAGTTATGCCACCATGATTATCACAGCCGCATAACGGGACAAAACCAAGTTCGTCTGAATCCATCCTGCATCTGTATAAAACTGGAGGCGCATAGAGGTACAATAAAGACCCATAGATTTTGGTGGGCACCATAATCATAGTCTGTATTTGGAATTCATATGGAATCGATGAGAAAAACACCTCTGACACTCCTGTATATTCCTGAGACACTTGACAAACTATGAGCGCTGTATAATGGATCCATACAAAACCGTAATATGGCCAAATGCAAGAGACCCTGGGTGCCATGTGCATGGACCTGTACAGTGAATGGCACATTAAACTCCCAATTACTGCACTAAAACAACTGTGGTCCATTAGTAATAGCACTCAGTTCAGACACATTTTTTGTAAGGGGGTGCAGGACACGATTGAGGGCAATTCATTCATCTAACCACATTCTTACCCCTTTCATGCTCAGTTGTAAAGTCAGTTGCCTATTTACTCCTCAGTGGGTGGCTATGGTTGCAACTTTCAGTCAGAAGGTGATGCAAATCTCAACTTTAATACGGAAAATACAGGGAGTGGACAAAAATGTGGAAACATCGTACGAAATGCATGGACTTTAACCATTAGCACTGAGCTGCACTTGGTTGAGAGCTTTCCTACCAAATTTGTGTTTACTTCACCTCTTGCCCTGCTCTGGGTGGTTGTGGGAGCAAACTAACAGGAAAAAATCATATATGCAAGTTGTTGTTATATGGGTGGAGAGTAATGTCTCTGTAGAAATATCATATACAGGGGTAGAGAAATTATGTAATATTTGTATACTATACCATTGCTTAGATGTATTATTTACTGTGGTGCATGTACAGATTTTAATGCAAAATAATGTAAAAGTAATTGTTTTTTGCTTAAAATTATTTCAATCTCACCTTGCTCAAAGTTTTTGCCATTTCAAATGTACCGACAGTATCCATATTAGCCGCAATAATAGGGATCCCGGTGAAGGTTTGCTTGGAGTTGCGAAATGTAAATGTGCGAACCAGATCGACCTGTAAAACACAGCCACACATACATTAACCTATAGAGATTTATGACCCGAAACATCCATTATCCTTTCATTAAAGTGACCCTTCTATCAGGAACTCAAAATTGATATGTAAGTGTATACCTGTAGGGGATGATTACAGGCTACTTATTTTTCTCATAGGTTTCCCTTTGGCTGCTGAGTTTTAGCTCATCTCTATCAGGACAGACCTGTGAACTGTGGCTATAGTTTAACTACCATACAATGCCTAATTTAAAGTAGTCTGAGACACTCCCCCTTGAGCAATGTTTGGTTTAACCCCTTCATGATGCCCCCCCCTTTTTCCCCCATTTTAGTTTTTTCCTCCCATCTTTAAAAAAATCCTAACTCCTTTATTTATCCATTGACGTCGCTGTATGAGGGCTTGTTTTTTGCAGGACGAGTTGTAGTTTTCAATGGTGCTATTCAAAGTACCGTATAATGTACTGAAAAACTTTTAAAAAATTCTAAGTGGAATAAAATGAAAAAAAAAACGACATTCCGCCATCTTTCAGTGCGTCTTGTTTCTACGGCGCACAAACTGCGACAAAAACGACATGATAACTTTATTCTATGGGTCGGTATGAGTACTATGATACCAAACTTGTATAGTTTTTTTTTTTACTGTACTACTCTTTTTTTTTTTTTTCATAGACATTTAATTTTTTTCAATTATTTTCTGCCGTCATCTTGTGCGCACAATAACTCTTTAATTTTTCCGTCGACGTAGTTGAGCGAGGGCTCATTTTTTGCGGGATCTCCTGAAGTTTCCTTTAGTACTAATTTGGAATACACACGACTATTTGATCGCTTTTTATTGCGTTTTTTCTGGGAGACAGGGTGACTGAAAAAGTGCATTTCTGGCGTTATTTCTTTTTTTTTTTTTTTTGGACGAAGCTGATTTTTCGGGGTAAATAATGCGCTACTTTGATAAAGCGGACTTTTACGGACGCGGCGATACCAGATATGTATTTTTATTTTATTATTTAGATTTTTTAATTCTAAATATGGCAAAAGGGGGGTGATTTAAACTTTTATTACTTTTTTTTTACAACTAAAAAAACTTTATTGATCTTTTTTTTTTTTTTTTATTTACCTTAGGTCCCCCTGGGGGACTACAATATGCGATGCTTTGATCACTCCTGCAGTATGACATAATGCTATAGCATTACGTCATACTGCATTTTGATAGGCAGTCTCTCAAGGCAGCCCTGGGGCCTTTCAGAAGGCCCCCTGCTGCCATGACACCTGCACGGCTCCCTTGATCTCACTGTGGAGGGGGGGGGCATGCGGGACCCCCGAACATCGTTTGGGGCATTTAAAGGGTAAATAGCCACCAATGGCCGATCACAGCTATTGCCCACAGGTGTCAGCTGTAATAAATGAAGAGAGGTCGCCCCGCGACCTCTCTTCATACAAACCCCGACGCTCAAGGACGTAAATGTACGTCCTGGTGTGGAAAGGGGTTAAGCTGCAGAGGAGACAGTCTAAACCAATGATGAGACAGGGGAGTATTCCAAAGAGACATAGCATGTAGCTTCTGGGGTATCTATATTACGGGTGAGAACACATTTTAGCCCCCTCATAACAGTTACATCATGAATAGAGATGAGCGAGCACCAAAATGCTCGGGGTGCTCGTTACTCGGGACGAAATTTTTGCGATGCTCGAGGGTTCGTTTCAAGTAACGAACCCCATTGAAGTCAATGGGCGACCCGAGCATTTTGGTATATCGCTGATGCTCGCTAAGGTTTCCGTTTGAGAAAATCTGGGCAATTCAAGAAAGTGATGGGAACGACACAGAAACGGATAGGGCAGGCAAGGGGCTACATGTTGGGCTGCATCTCAAGTTCCCAGGTCCCACTATTAAGCCACAATAGCGGCAAGAGTGGCCCCCCCCCCCTCCCAACAACTTTTACTTCTGAAAAGCCCTCATTAGCAATGCATACCTTAGCTAGGCACCACACTACCTCCAACAAAGCACAATCACTGCCTGCATGACACTCCGCTGCCACTTCTCCTGGGTTACATGCTGCCCAACCGCCCCCCCCCCCCGCACGACCCAGTGTCCACAGCGCACACCAAAGTGTCCCTGCGCAGCCTTCAACTGCCCTCATGCCACACCACCCTCATGTCTATTTATAAGTGCGTCTACCATGAGGAGGAACCGCAGGCACACACTGCAGAGGGTTGGCATGGCTAGGCAGCGACCCTCTTTAAAAGGGGCGGGGCGATAGCCCACAATGCTGTTCAGGAGCAATGAGAAATATAATCCTGTGCCACCGCCATCAGGAGCTGCACACGTGGCCATAGCAATGGGGAACCTATGTGCCACACACTATTCATTCTGTCAAGGTGTCTGCATGCCCCAGTCAGACCGCGGTTTTTTTATAAATAGTCACAGGCAGCTCCGCAATGGGAATTCCGTGTGCACCCACAGCATGGGTGGCTCCCTGGAACCCACCGGCTGTACATAAATGTATCCCATTGCAGTGCCCTGGACAGCAGAGCTAACGTCAGATTAAATGCAGGTGGGCTTCGGCCCACACTGCATGCCCCAACCTGACCGGGGTTTTTAATTCATAGACACAGGCAGGTACAACTCCCTATTGTGAAGTCCCTGTGGACCGACAGCATGGGTGGGTGCCAGGAAGCCACCGGCGGTACATAAATATATCCCATTGCATTGCCCATCACAGCTGAGGTAATAATGTCATGTTTAATGCAGGTGGGCTTCGGCCCACACTGCATGCCCCAGTCAGAGTGGGGTTCTTTAGAAGTGGACACATGCAGTTACACCTCCGTATGGACCGACAGCATGGGTGGCTCCCTGGAACCCACCGATGGTACATAAATATATCCCATTGCAGTGCCCAGCACAGCTGAGGTAATGTCATGTTTATTGCAGGTGGGCTTCGGCCCACACTGCATGCCCCAGTCAGACTAGGGTTCTTTAGAAGTGGACACATGCAGTTACAACTCCGTGTGGACCGACAGCATGGGTAGGTGCCAGGAAGCCACTGGCGGTACATAAATATATCCCATTGCAGTGCCCAGCACAGCTGATGTAACGTCAGCTTTAATGCAGGTGGGCAAAAAATTAATTTGGTAACACTGTAGGCGAGGGCCCCAAAAAATTGGTGTACCAACAGTACTAATGTACGTCAGAAAAATTGCCCATGCCCAACCAAGAGGGCAGGTGAAACCCATTAATCGCTTTGGTTAATGTGGCTTAATTTGTAACTAGGCCTGGAGGCAGCCCAGTTATAATAAAAATTGGTTCAGGTGCAAGTTTCAACGCTTTAATGAGCATTGAAACGTATAAAAATTGTTTACAAAAATTATATGACTGAGCCTTGTGGGCCTAAGAAAAATTGCCCGTTCGGCGTGATTACGTCAGGTTTCAGGAGGAGGAGGATGAATATTATACACAGATTGATGAAGCTAAAAGTTCCACGTTTTTGATGGTGATAGAGAACGATGCTTCCATCCGCGGGTGCAGCCTACGTATTGTTTAGGTATCGCTGCTGTCCGCTGGTGGAGAAGAGAAGTCTGGGGAAATCCAGGCTTTGTTCATCTTGATGAGTTTTAGCCTGTCGGCACTGTCGGTTGACAGGCGGGTACGCTTATCTGTGATGATTCCGCCAGCCGCACTAAACACCCTCTCTGACAAGACGCTAGCCGCAGGACAAGCAAGCACCTCCAGGGCATACAGAGCGAGTTCAGGCCACGTGTCCAGCTTCGACACCCAGTAGTTGTAGGGGGCAGAGGCGTCACCGAGGACGGTCGTGCGATCGGCTATGTACTCCCTCACCATCCTTTTACAGTGCTCCCGCCGACTCAGCCTTGACTGGGGAGTGGTGACACAGTCTTGCTGGGGAGCCAGAAAGCTGTCAAAGGCCTTAGAGAGTGTTCCCCTGCCTGTGCTGTACATGCTGCCTGATCTCCGCGCCTCACCTGCTACCTGGCCCTCGGAACTGCGCCTTCGGCCACTAGCGCTGTCGGATGGGAATTTTACCATCAGTTTGTCCGCCAGGGTCCTGTGGTATAGCATCACTCTCGAACCACTTTCCTCTTCGGGTATGAGAGTGGAAAGGCTCTCCTTATACCGTGGGTCGAGCAGTGTGTACACCCAGTAATCCGTAGTGGCCAGAATGTGTGTAACGCGAGGGTCACGAGAAAGGCATCCTAACATGAAGTCAGCCATGTGTGCCAGGGTACCTGTACGCAACACATGGCTGTCCTCACTAGGAAGATCACTTTCAGGATCCTCCTCCTCCTCCTCAGGCCATACACGCTGAAAGGATGACAGGCAAGCAGCATGGGTACCCTCAGCAGTGGGCCAAGCTGTCTCTTCCCCCTCCTCCTCATCCTCCTCATGCTCCTCCTCCTCCTCCTCAACGCGCTGAGATATAGACAGGAGGGTGCTCTGACTATCCAGCGACATACTGTCTTCTCCCGCCTCTGTTTCCGAGCGCAAAGCGTCTGCCTTTATGCTTTGCAGGGAACTTCTCAAGAGGCATAGCAGAGGAATGGTGGCGCTAATGATTGCAGCATCGCCGCTCACCATCTGGGTAGACTCCTCAAAGTTTCCAAGGACCTGGCAGATGTCTGCCAACCAGGCCCACTCTTCTGTAAAGAATTGAGGAGGCTGACTCCCACTACGCCGCCCATGTTGGAGTTGGTATTCCACTATAGCTCTACGCTGCTCATAGAGCCTGGCCAACATGTGGAGCGTAGAGTTCCACCGTGTGGGCACGTCGCACAGCAGTCGGTGCACTGGCAGATGAAACCGATGTTGCAGGGTGCGCAGGGTGGCAGCGTCCGTGTGGGACTTGCGGAAATGTGTGCAGAGCCGGCGCACCTTTCCGAGCAGGTCTGACAAGCGTGGGTAGATTTTCAGAAAGCGCTGAACCACCAAATTAAAGACGTGGGCCAGGCATGGCATGTGCGTGAGGCTGCCGAGCTGCAGAGCCGCCACCAGGTTACGGCCGTTGTCACACACGACCATGCCCGGTTGGAGGCTCAGCGGCGCAAGCCAGCGGTCGGTCTGCTCTGTCAGAGCCTGCAGCAGTTCGTGGGCCGTATGCCTCTTCTCTCCTAAGCTGAGTAGTTTCAGCACGGCCTGCTGACGCTTTCCCACTGCTGTGCTGCCATGCAGCGCGACACCGACTGCTGGCGACGTGCTGCTGCTGACACATCTTGATTGCGAGACAGAGGTTGCGTAGGAGGAGGAGGAGGAGGAGGCGGGTGGTTTAGTGGAGGAAGCATACACCGCTGCAGATACCACCACCGAGCTGGGGCCCGCAATTCTGGGGGTGGGTAGGACGTGAGCGGTCCCAGGCTCTGACTCTGTCCCAGCCTCCACTAAATTCACCCAATGTGCCGTCAGGGAGATATAGTGGCCCTGCCCGCCTGTGCTTGCCCACGTGTCCGTTGTTAAGTGGACCTTGGCAGTAAGCGCGTTGGTGAGGGCGCATACAATGTTGCGGGAGACGTGGTCGTGCAGGGCTGGGACGGCACATCGGGAAAAGTAGTGGCGACTGGGAACTGAGTAGCGCGGGGCCGCCGCTGCCATCATACCTTTGAAAGCCTCCGTTTCCACAACCCTATACGGCAGCATCTCCAGGCTGATAAATTTGGCTATGTGCACGTTTAATGCTTCAGCGTGCGGGTGCGTGGCGGCGTACTTGCGCTTGCGCTCCAACACTTGCGCTAGCGACGGCTGGACGGTGCGCTGAGAGACATTGGTGGATGGGGCCGAGGTCAGCGGAGTTGAGGGTGTGGGTGCGGCCAGGAGACGGTAGTGCCTGTGTCCTGAGAGGGGGGTTGGATCTCAGTGGCAGGTTGGGGCACAGGGGGAGAGGCAGCGGTGCAAACTGGAGGCGGTGAACAGCCTTCGTCTCACCTTGTGGGGTGCTTGGCCATCATATGTCTGCGCATGCTGGTGGTGGTGGCTCCCCGGCTGATCTTGGCGCGACGAAGGTTGCACACCACTGTTCGTCGGTCGTCTGCACTCTCAGTGAAAAACTACCAGACCTTTGAGCACCTCGGCCTCTGCAGGATGGCATGGCGCGAGGGGGCGCTTTGGGAAACAGTTGGTGGATTATTCGGTCTGGCCCTGCCTCTACCCCTGGCCACCGCACTGCCTCTTCCAACCTGCTCTGCTGCTGCACTTGCCTCCCCCTCTGAAGACCTGTCCTCAGTAGGCATAGCAAACCAGGTGGGGTCAGTCACCTCATCGTCCTGCTGCTCTTCCTCCGAATCCTCTGTGCGCTCCTCCCTCAGACTTACTCCAATTACTACTACCTGAGTGATAGACAACTGTGTCTCATCGTCATCGTCCTCCTCACCCACTGAAAGCTCTTGAGACAGTTGCCGGAAGTCCCCAGCCTCAGCCCCCGGACACCGGGAACTTTCCAAAGGTTGGGCATCGGTCACGACAAACTCCTCCAGTGGGAGAGGATTCAGAACCATTGCTGCCCATTCTGGGCAGGGGCCCGAGAACAGTTCCTGGGAGTCTGCCTGCTCCTCAGAATGTGTCATTGTAATGGAGTGAGGAGGCTGGGAGGAAGGAGGAGCAGCAGCCAGAGGATTCAGAGTTGCAGCAGTGGACGGCGCAGAATTCTGGGTGGTCGATAGATTGCTGGATGTACTTTCTGCCATCCACGACAGGACCTGCTCACACTGCTCATTTTCTAATAAAGGTCTACCGCGTGGACCCATTAATTGTGAGATGAATGTGGGGACGCCAGAAACGTGCCTCTCTCCTAATCCCGCAGCAGTCGGCTGCAATACACCTGGATCAGGAGCTCGGCCTGTGCCCACACCCTGACTTGGGCCTCCGCGTCCTCGCCTGCGTCCACGTCCTCTAGGCCTACCCCTACCCCTCTGCATGCTGTATTACCAGTAGTGCAGAAACAGAACGCTGTAATTAAATGTGCCGCTTATTGGCCTGTGGTTGGAGGCTGACTTCACTTACGGAACGCACAGCAGAAGTAGGAAAGAATTTTGCGCAAGCCTGCTGTAACACTTAGCTGGCTGCGTATGAATTAGGACAACTACCCCCAGCAGAGACGCAGTACAGTCAGGACGGTCACAGGCAGCCCAAATAGATTGTTTTCCCCAAATTTTTTTGGAAAAGCCCACTGCCTATATAGACTGGACATGTCTTTCACTGTCCCTGCCTCACCACCACTACTGGCCGTGGACTATGTAAAATTACTGCAGGAAGCAATGCTCTGGACGCAATGCTCTACACGGCCGATATAGAAAAAAAAAAAAATGTGCAACACTGCAAAAAGCAGCCTCAACAGTACTGCACACAGTCAGATGTGGCCCTAAGAAGGACCGTTGGGGTTCTTGAAGCCTAGAATCAATCCTAACACTCTCCCTATAGCAGCTCCGGCATCAGCAGCACTTTCCCTGATCTATGTCAGAATGCATTTGTGGCGAGCCGCGGGAGGGGCCGATTTATATACTCGGGTGACACCTGATCTCGCCAGCCACTCACTGCAGGGGGGTGGTATAGGGCTGGAACGTCGCAGGGGGAAGTTGTAATGCCTTCCCTGTCTTTCTATTGGCCAGAAAAGCGCGCTAACGTCTCAGAGATGAAAGTGAAAGTAACTCGAACATCACGTGGTGCTCGCCTCTAGTAACGAGCATTTCGAACGCGCTAATAACGAGTATCAAGCTCGGACGAGTACGTTCGCTCATCTCTAATCATGAAGGTTCAGGAGCCGATCCCACTCCATATAATACAGGTGATGGCTGTTTCTTACAGCTGACACCCGCCCGCAACTGCAGTGATCTTTAAATGCTGCTGTAATTTTGCCAGTGGTATTTAAAGTGGTTGTCTCGCGGCAAACCTCAAAATTTTACCTTACCCCATTCCCCCTGTCACCCCCCTGGCATAAAATAGCAAAGTAAAGTGGTTTTTAAGCCACTTGCTACTCACCGATCCGACGAAATAAGGACTTTAAAAAATCTTCTCCCAAGATGGCCGCCGGTCCTTTCCCAGGGATGCACTGCGGTTTTCTCCCATGGTGCACCGCGGGTCTTCTCCCATGGTGCACCATGGGCTCTGTGCGTTGCATTGCCGATTCCAGCCTCCTGATTGGCTGGAATTGGCACACGTGATGGGGCGGAGCTAAGCGATGATGCGTAGAAGGGGGCGGGGCCAGAACGCCGCTCGTGCCTGGACCGAGCAGAAGGGGAGAAGACCGCACAGCGCAAGCGCGTCTAAAAAAGCAAGAAGACATCAGAATTAGACGGATCCATGGCGACGGGGACGCTAGCAACGGAGCAGGTAAGTGAATAACTTCTGTATGGCCAATATTTAATGCACGATGTACATTACAAAGTGCATTAATATGGCCATACAGAAGTGTATAACCCCACTTGCTGCCGTGAGACAACCCCTTTAAATGCTCCATAATGAGATCGTTGGGTGCTGTTTGGTTGCTATGGCAGCCAGGGGCTTCTGAAAGCCCTCAGGGCCATCATTGCAGATTGGCATAACTTGATAGATTGCCTGTCAGATCACTGTATAATGTAATACTATGGTATTACATCATACTGCATAAGTGATCAAAACATTGCAAGTTCATGTACCCTATGGGGATTAAAAAAATGAAAAAAAAATCAGTTTAAAAAGTTGTATTCATTGCTAAAAAATTTATAAAAGTAATAAAAGTTTTGAAAAAAAACCTTTCCCCATATTTATAATAAAATAATCTAAATAATAAAAAAAACATATTTGGTATTGCTGCATCCATAAAAGTCCGATTTATCAAAGTAATGTGTTATTTATTAGAGATGAGCGAACACCAAAATGTTCGGGTGTTCGTTATTCGGAACGAACTTCCCGCGATGTTCGAGGGTTCGTTTCGAACAACGAACCCCATTGAAGTCAATGGGCGACCGGAGCATTTTTGTATTTCGCCGATGCTCGCTAAGGTTTTCATGTGTGAAAATCTGGGCAATTCAAGAAAGTGATGGGAATGACACAGAAACGGATAGGGCAGGCGAGGGGCTACATGTTGGGCTGCATCTCAAGTTCACAGGTCCCACTATTAAGCCACAATACCGGCAAGAGTGCCCCCGCCCCCCTCCCAACAACTTTTACTTCTGAAAAGCCATCATTAGCATGGCATACCTTTGCTAAGCACCACACTAGCTACAACAAAGCACAATCACTGCCTGGATGACACTCCGCTGCCACTTCTCCTGGGTTACATGCTGCCCAACCGCCCCCCTCCCCCCCACAGCACACACCAAAGTGTCCCTGTGCAGCCTTCAGCTGCCCTCATGCCACGCCACACTCATGTCTGTTTAGAAGTGCGTCTGCCATGAGGAGGAACCGCAGGCACACACTGCAGAGGGTTGGCATGGCTAGGCAGCGGCCCTCTTTAAAAGGGGCGGGGCGATAGCCCACAATGCTGTACAGAAGCAATGAGAAATAGAATCCTGTGCCACACCATCAGGAGCTGCACACGTAGGCATAGCAATGGGGAACCTATGTGCCACACACTATTCATTCTGTCAAGGTGTCTGCATGCCCCAGTTAGACCGGGCTTTTTAATTCATAGACACAGGCAGGTACAACTCCCTATTGTGAAGTCCCTGTCGACCCACAGCATGGGTGGGTGCCAGGAAGCCACCGGCGGTACATAGAAATATCCCATTGCATTGCCCAACACAGCTGAGGTAGTAATGTCGTGCGTAATACAGGTGGGCTTCGGCCCACACTGCATGCCCCAGTCTGACCGGGGTTCTTTACAAGTGGACACATGTAGGTTACACTCCGTGTGCACCTACAGCATGGGTGGCTCCCTGGAACCCACCGGCGGTACATAAAAATAGCCCATTGCATTGCCCAACACAGCTGAGGTAGTAATGTCGTGCTTAATGCAGGTGGGCTTCGTCCCACACTGCATGCCCCAGTCAGACTGGGGTTCTTTAGAAGTGTACAGATGTATTAAAAACTCCATGTGCACCTACAGCATGGGTGGCTCCCTGGAACCCACCGGCGGTACATAAAAATATCCCATTGCATTGCCCAACACAGCTGAGGTAGTAATGTCGTGCTTAATGCAGGTGGGCTTCGGCCCACACTGCATGCCCCAGTCAGACTGGGGTTCTTTAGAAGTGGACACATGTAGGTTAAACTCCCTGTGGACCCACTGCCTGGGTGGGTGCCAGGAAGCCACCGGCGGTACATAGAAATATCCCATTGCATTGCCCAACACAGCTGAGGTAGTAATGTCGTGCGTAATACAGGTGGGCTTCGGCCCACACTGCATGCCCCAGTCAGACTGGGGTTCTTTAGAAGTGTACAGATGTATTAAAAACTCCGTGTGCACCTACAGCATGGGTGGCTCCCTGGAACCCACCGGCGGTACATAAAAATAGCCCATTGCATTGCCCAACACAGCTGAGGTAGTAATGTCATGCTTAATGCAGGTGGGCTTCGGCCCACACTGCATGCCCCAGTCAGACTGGGGTTCTTTAGAAGTGGACACATGTAGGTTAAACTCCCTGTGGACCCACTGCCTGGGTGGGTGCCAGGAAGCCACCGGCGGTACATAGAAATATCCCATTGCATTGCCCAACACAGCTGAGGTAGTAATGTCGTGCGTAATACAGGTGGGCTTCTGCCCACACTGCATGCCCCAGTCAGACTGGGGTTCTTTAGAAGTGTACAGATGTATTAAAAACTCCGTGTGCACCTACAGCATGGGTGGCTCCCTGGAACCCACCGGCGGTACATAAAAATAGCCCATTGCATTGCCCAACACAGCTGAGGTAGTAATGTCGTGCTTAATGCAGGTGGGCTTCGGCCCACACTGCATGCCCCAGTCAGACTGGGGTTCTTTAGAAGTGGACACATGTAGGTTAAACTCCCTGTGGACCCACTGCCTGGGTGGGTGCCAGGAAGCCACCGGCGGTACATAGAAATATCCCATTGCATTGCCCAACACAGCTGAGGTAGTAATGTCGTGCGTAATACAGGTGGGCTTCGGCCCACACTGCATGCCCCAGTCTGACCGGGGTTCTTTACAAGTGGACACATGTAGGTTACACTCCGTGTGCACCTACAGCATGGGTGGCTCCCTGGAACCCACCGGCGGTACACAAAAATATCCCATTGCATTGCCCAACACAGCTGAGGTAACGTCAGCTGTAATGCAGGTGGGCTAAAAATTAATTTGATTACACTGTAGGCGAGGGCCCACAAAAATTGCTGTATCAACAGTACTAATGTACATCAGAAAAATTGGCCATGGCCAGCCAAGAGGGCAGGTGAAACCCATTAATCGCTTTGGTTAATGTGGCTTAAGTGGTAACTAGGCCTGGAGGCAGCCCAGTGTAACGAAAAATTGGTTCAAGTTAAACTTCCAACGCTTTTAAGCGCATTGAAACTTATAAAAATTGTTCAGAAAAATTATTTGAGTGAGCCTTGTGGCCCTAAGAAAAATTGCCCGTTCAGCGTGATTACGTGAGGTTTCAGGAGGAGGAGCAGGAGGAGGAGGAGGAATATTAGACACAGATTGATGAAGCAGAAATGTCCCCGTTTTGGATGGTGAGAGAGAACGTAGCTTCCATCCGCGGGTGCAGCCTACGTATTGCTTACGTATCGCTGCTGTCCGCTGGTGGAGAACAGAAGTCTGGGGAAATCCAGCCTTTGTTCATCTTGATGAGTGTTAGCCTGTCGGCACTGTCGGTTGACAAGCGGCTACGCTTATCTGTGATGATTCCCCCAGCCGCACTAAACACCCTCTCCGACAAGACGCTAGCCGCAGGACAAGCAAGCACCTCCAGGGCATACAGCGCTAGTTCAGGCCACGTGTCCAGCTTCGACACCCAGTAGTTGTAGGGGGCAGAGGCGTCACCAAGGATGGTCGTGCGATCCGCTACGTACTCCCTCACCATCCTTTTACAGTGCTCCCGCCGACTCAGCCGTGACTGGGGAGCGGTGACACAGTCTTGGTGGGGAGCCATAAAGCTGGCCAGGCCCTTAAAGACTGTTGCACTGCCTGGGATGTACATGCTGCTCGATCTACGCACATCCCCTGCTACCTTGCCCTCGGTACTGCGCCTTCTGCCACTAGCGCTGTCGGCTGGGAATTTTACCATCAGCTTGTCCGCAAGGGTCCTGTGGTATAGCAACACTCTCGAACCCCTTTCCTCTTCGGGAATCAGAGTGGGCAGGTTCTCCTTATACCGTGGATCGAGCAGTGTGTACACCCAGTAATCCGTCGTGGCCAGAATGCGTGCAACGCGAGGGTCACGAGAAAGGCATCCTAACATGAAGTCAGCCATGTGTGCCAGGGTACCTGTACGCAACACATGGCTGTCCGCACTAGGAAGATCACTTTCAGGATCCTCCTCCTCCTCCTCCTCAGGCCATACACGCTGAAAGGATGACAGGCAATCAGCCGGTGTACCGTCAGCAGCGGCCCAAGCTGTCTCTTCCCCCTCCTCCTCATCCTCCTCATGCTCCTCCTCCTCCTCCTGTACGCGCTGAGAAATAGACAGGAGGGTGCCCTGACTATCCAGCGGCATACTGTCTTCCCCCGCCCCCGTTTCCGAGCGCAAAGCAGCTGCCTTTATGGTTTGCAGGGAATTTCTCAAGATGCATAGCAGAGGAATGGTGACGCTAATGATTGTAGCATCGCCGCTCACCACCTGGGTAGACTCCTCAAAATTACCAAGGACATGGCAGATGTCTGCCAACCAGGCCCACTCTTCTGAAAGGAATTGAGGAGGCTGACTCCCACTGCGCCGCCCATGTTGGAGTTGGTATTCGACTATAGCTCTACGTTGTTCATAGAGCCTGGCCAACATGTGGAGCGTAGAGTTCCACCGTGTGGGCACGTCGCACAGCAGTCGGTGCACTGGCAGCTTAAAGTGATGTTGCAGGGTGCGCAGGGTGGCAGCGTCCGTGTGGGACTTGCGAAAATGTGCGCAGAGCCGGCGCGCCTTTACGAGCAGGTCTGACAAGCGTGGGTAGCTTTTCAGAAAGCGCTGAACCACCAAATTAAAGACGTGGGCCAGGCATGGCACGTGCGTGAGGCTGCCGAGCTGCAGAGCCGCCACCAGGTTACGGCCGTTGTCACACACGACCATGCCCGGTTGGAGGCTCAGCGGCGCAAGCCAGCGGTCGGTCTGCTGTGTCAGACCCTGCAGCAGTTCGTGGGCCGTGTGCCTCTTATCGCCTAAGCTGAGTAGTTTCAGCACGGCCTGCTGACGCTTGCCCACCGCTGTGCTGCCACACCGCGCGACACCGACTGCTGGCGACATGCTGCTGCTAACACATCTTGATTGCGAGACAGAGGAGGAGGAGGAGGAGGGTGCTTTAGTGGAGGAAGCATACACCTCCGCAGATACCACCACCGAGCTGGGGCCCGCAATTCTGGGGGTGGGTAGGACATGAGCGGTCCCAGGCTCTGACTCTGTCCCAGCCTCCACTAAATTCACCCAATGTGCCGTCAGGGAGATGTAGTGGCCCTGCCCGCCTGTGCTTGTCCACGTGTCCGTAGTTAAGTGGACCGTGGCAGTAACCGTGTTGGTGAGGGCGCGTACAATGTTGCGGGAGACGTGGTCGTGCAGGGCTGGGACGGCACATCGGGAAAAGTAGTGGCGACTGGGAACTGAGTAGCGCGGGGCCGCCGCCTCCATGATACTTTTGAAGGACTCCGTTTCCACAACCCTATACGGCAGCATCTCAAGGCTGATGAATTTTGCTATGCGGACGGTTAACGTTTGAGCGTGCGGGTGCGTGGCGGCGTACTTGCGCTTGCGCTCCAACAGTTGCGCAAGCGACGGCTGGACGGTGCGCTGAACTACACTGCTGGATGGGGCCGAGGACAGCGGAGGTGAGGGTGTGGGTGCAGGCCAGGAGACGGTAGTGCCTGTGTCCTGAGAGGGGGGTTGCATCTCAGTGGCAGGTTGGGGCACAGGGGGAGAGGCAGGGGTGCATATGTCTGCGCATGGTGGTGGTGGTGAGGCTGTTGGTGTTGGCTCCCTGGCTGAGCTTTGCGCGACAAAGGTTGCACACCACTGTTCGTCGGTCGTCAGGCGTCTCTGTGAAAAACTGCCAGACTTTAGAGCACCTCGGCCTCTGCAGGGTGGCATGGCGCGAGGGGGCGCTTTGGGAAACACTTGGTGGATTATTCGGTCTGGCCCTGCCTCTACCCCTGGCCACCGCACTGCCTCTTGCAACCTGCCCTGCTGATGCCCTTGACTCCCCCTCTGAAGACCTGTCCTCCTGAGTAAGCGTTGCACACCAGGTGGGGTCAGTCACCTCATCGTCCTGCTGCTCTTCCTCCGAATCCTCTGTGCGCTGCTCCCTCGGACTTACTGCCCTTACTACTACCTCACTGCAAGACAACTGTGTCTGATCGTCATCGTCCTCCTCACCCACAGAAAGTTGTTGAGACAGTTGGCGGAAGTCCCCAGCCTCTTCCCCCGGACCCCGGGAACTTTCGAATGGTTGGGCATCAGTGACGATAAACTCCTCTGGTGGGAGAGGAACCGCTGCTGCCCAATCTAAGCAGGGGCCCGAGAACAGTTCCTGGGAGTGTTCCCGCTCCTGAGCAGGTGTCATTGTAGTGGAGTGAGGAGGCTGGGAGGAAGGAGGAGCAGCAGACAGAGGATTCGGATTTGCAGCAGTGGACGGCGCAGAACTGCGGGTAGACGATAGGTTGCTCGAAGCACTTTCTGCCATCCAGGACAGGACCTGCTCACACTGCTCATTTTCTAATAACCGTCTCCCGCGTGGACCCATTGGGCGATGAATGTGGGGACACCAGAAACGTGCCTCTCTCCTAATCGCGCAGCAGTCGGCTGCGACACACCTGGATCAGGAGCTCGGACTGTGCCCACACCCTGACTTGGCCCTCCGCGTCCTCGGCCGCGTCCACGTCCTCTAGGCCTACCCCTACCCCTCAGCATGCTGTATTACCAGTGATTTGATTTCACAGGCAGCTAATAAATTGGCGCAAGACTGCAGGCCAAATATAATTTTTTCCCTTTTTTGAAAACGAAAGGCCCCACTGCCTCTAGTGAATGTATAATCTAAGTTTAATAACTGTGCTGTTTTCCTGCTAATGTGTCACAGAACGTGAGGGTAGCAGAGTTATTAACTGTGGCAGAGCAGGTATTTTTTTCCCAATTAAGGAAAGCAAATGGCGAAGCCAGGAGTAAAACGTAGCTGGGTGCGTCTGATTTTTACAGGTTGCACACGCAGCCGACACGTGTCCACCGCCCTTAGGACGGACAGAGGCAGGACAAATAGAATTATTTTCCGTTTTTTTTGCACCAAAAGGCAGCACTGCGTATATTCTATGAACATGAGAAGTTTAATAACTGTGCTGTTTTCTTGCTAATGTGTCACAGAACGTGAGGGTAGCAGAGTTATTAACTGTGGCAGAGCAGGTATTTTTTTTCCCAATTAAGGAAAGCAAATGGCGAAGCCAGGAGTAAAACGTAGCTGGGTGCGTCTGATTTTTACAGGTTGCACACGCAGCCGACACGTGTCCACCGCCCTTAGGACGGACAGAGGCAAGACAAATAGAATTATTTTCCGTTTTTTGCACCAAAAGGCAGCACTGCGTATATTCTATGAACATGAGAAGTTTAATAACTGTGCTGTTTTCCTGCTAATGTGTCACAGAACGTGAGGGTAGCAGAGTTATTAACTGTGGCAGAGCAGGTATTTTTTTTCCCAATTAAGGAAAGCAAATGGCGAAGCCAGGAGTAAAACGTAGCTGGGTGCGTCTGATTTTAACAGGTTGCACACGCAGCTCACACGTGTCCACCGCCCTTAGGACGGACAGAGGCAGGACAAATAGAATTATTTTCACTTGTTTTACAAGCAAAAGGCAGCACTGCGTATATTCTATGAATAATAACTGTGTTGTGGCCCTGCCTATACAATTCTTTCCCTGCAGTATCAATGGAGGGTGCAATGCTCTGCAGAGGCGATTTTGAGAAGCAAAAAAAAATGCAGCACAGCTAACAGCAGCCTGGACAGTACTGCACACGGATAAATATGGCCCTAGAAAGGACTGTTGAGGTTCTTGAAGGCTACACTCACGCCTAACACTCTCCCTGCCTATGCAGCACTTCTGTCCCTAATGCCGGGTGCAACGCTCTGCAGAGCCGATTTTGAGAAAAAAAAAAATTGCCACTGCTAACAGCAGCCAACACACAGCTATCAGTAGCCCTAATAAGGACCTTTGGGGGTCTTGAAGCCTACACTAACTACCAATTCTTTCCCTACAGCAGCTCCGGTACAAACAGCACTGTCCCTCAGCTAACTCACAAGGCATCTGAGGCGAGCCGCGGGAGGGGCCGACTTTTATGTTCGGGTGACACCTGATCTCCCCAGCCACTCACAGCAGGGGGGTGGTATAGGGCTTGAATGTCACAGGGGGAAGTTGTAATGCCTTCCCTGTCTTTCAATTGGCCAGAAAAGCGCGCTAACGTCTCAGGGAAGGAAGTGAAAATAACCAGAACACCGCATGGTGTTCGTTACGAATAACGAACATCCCGAACACCCTAATATTCGCACGAATATCAAGCTCGGAAGAACACGTTCGCTCATCTCTCTTATTTATCTATCACGGTAACTTTGTTAGAAAAATACACAACACCAGAATTGCGCTTTTTTTGGTCACTCCGTTTCCAAGACAAAATTTAATAAAAAGCGATCAAAGATATTCTAGTTTTTAAAAGCAGTGCAACAAAAAAAACTATATAAATTTGGTATCCTAGTAACCATACTGACCCACAGAATAAAGCTATCATGTCATTTTTGCTGCAGTGTGTACACCGTAGAAGCAAGACCCCCGCCCCCCCCCCCCCCAAAAAAAATTTGTGAAATTGCGTTTCTTTTCCATTCCCTCCCACTTAGAATTTTTAAAAGTTTTTCAGTACACTATATGGTACATTAAATTGTCCCATTGAAAAATACAACTCGTCCTGCAGAAAACAAGCCATAAGGGCTCAGTCAGACGTGCGAATTTATGTGCGCAAAAACGCATTCCTAAAACGATTTGCATGACCGAAGCGGGCGTCACACTGAAAAAAACCCACACTTTGTGTTTTTGCGCACATAAAGTGCGCTGCCAGCTGTCATTCAATAGCTGAGAGCTGCCTCTGATTGGTCACAGTGCTCAGCCAATCATAGGCAGCCTTTTCAGCAGACGGCGATTTTAAGTCCCGGCCTGCTGAAAGCACTTCAAAGTAGTGCAGGAGAGGACCCGGCTGGACGCGGCTGAGCCCTGGCAGCTGCAGAGAGGTGAGTATATATATATTTTTTACACATTTTAGGGATGATTTTCAGGGAAGGGCTTATATTTAAAGCCCTGCCCCAAAAATCACTGCAGGGCTTGCCGGCAGCCCATTGCTTTCAGTGCCGGCTCCATTGAATTCAATGGGAGAACATCGTGCTCCTGTGCCACAGCTGTGTCAGAGAATCACGATCTTCACTGTATGTTCTCAAATGGGTAGTTGAGCACAAGGTGAAACCCCTGGATGTGACAGCATCCAGGGGTTTCACATCCAAAAAACCTGGAATGCCGCAGTTGCCTGCGTTTTAAAATCCGCTGCCCTATATTTACCGCTGCGCATTTTTGTGCGCAGGTAAATATCGGGCATCTGACTGCTGCCATTGATAAACATTGGTTCTATATAGATGCGGATCGCAAACGCAGGCAACATACGCACATAAAAACGCCCGTCTGACTGAGCCCTAATACAGCTACATTGATGGGTAAATAAAAGAGTTATGATTTTTTTAAGTGGGGAGAAAAAAAACTGAAAATTAAAAATTAAAAAAGGGCAGCGTCCTGAAGAGGTTCTACATGTATGTGATTTGTGATCTATATCATTGATAGGCTCTTCGTATATTACTATTCAGTGAAAATAGAATTATTAAAAGAACATAAATGAAAGAAACAACCAACACAAAGACATTCTAATCACATTGTACTTCTTCTAAGGCTGGATTCACACGAACGTATATCGGCTGGGTTTTCACGCCGAGCCGATATACGGTGTCCTCATCTGCAGGGAGGGGGGGGGTGTAAGAGCCAGGAGCAGGGACTGAGCTCCCGCTCCCTCTCTGCCTCCTCTCCGCCCCTCTGCACTATTTGCAATGAAAGGAGGTGGGGTGGGGCAGTGCTAAGTTCTGAGAATTAGCCCCGCCCCATCCCGCCTCTCCTCATTGCAAATAGTGCAGAGGGGAGGAGAGGAGGCAGAGAGGAGGCGGGAGCTCAGTTCCTGCTCCTGGCTCTTCCATCCTCCCCCCCCCCTCCCTGCAGATGAGGACACCGTATATCGGCTCGGCGTGAAAACCGAGCCGATATACGTTCGTCTGAACCCAGCCTAACACTGTCCTTTTTTGAATGGGTTAAACTAGCAGCTGATACACGAATGAACTATTGGGTACATTCGACAAAGTTGAAAATGGAGAACGTAGATAAGGAAATAGAATGCGCCCTATTTTCACCAGCCTGTACTAGGTCAGCCACTTTGGTGAACTACAGGAATGAACTTCTTTGGCTTTTCTCCAATGACCCTTCTGTGTGACCATCCATATCTCTTCAGTTTGCTTTTCGACACTCAGTAGAGAATCTCCCAACTCCCTTTCCCTACAAATGGTTAATAAATAAAGTGAACCTGTGATAGCGGAAAACCCAATTCATTTTCTAATGAATGAGATCATTTCCATCTGCTTCTCTTCTTAAACTTACTGTCTGTAGTGCAGCAATAGAAAAATAGGGAGTGGAATAAGACATGACTACAGGTTCTGACTACGGGGCATTATTTGTAGTCTGTGACCATGTAGTTGCATAGGACTACATGTAACAGGGAGATGGTACTACGACTTAGGAATAAACCTTTTACCTAATTGGCAAGATTGTATTTGCCCCATAGGGGGGATAAATACTTAAATTCTGCAATAATGTAAGACCGTCACAACAACATTAAAGGGGTTGTCCCGCGGCAGCAAGTGGGTCTATACACTTCTGTATGGCCATAATAATGCACTTTGTAATATACATTGTGCATTAATTATGAGCCATACAGAAGTTATAAAAAGTTTTATACTTACCTGCTCCGTTGCTGGCGTCCTCGTCTCCATGGTGCCGACTAATTTTCGCCCTCCGATGGCCAAATTAGCCGCGCTTGCGCAGTCCGGGTTTTCTCCTGTTCTCTATGGGGCTCCGTGTAGCTCCGTGTAGCTCCACCCCGTCACGTGCCGATTCCAGCCAATCAGGAGGCTGGAATCGGCAATGGACCGCACAGAAGAGCTGCGGTCCACGGAGGAAGAGGATCCCGGCGGCCATCTTCACCGGTAAGTATAGAAGTCACCGGAGCGCGGGGATTAAGGTAAGCGCTCCGGTAAGCTTTCTTTAGGTCCCTGCATCGGGGTTGTCTCGCGCCGAACGAGGGGGGGGGGGTTGAAAAAAAAAAACCCGTTTCGGCGCGGGACAACCCCTTTAAATGCTTTTGGTGCATTGACTGTAACTAACTCTGGGCCTCAGCAATTCATCTGCCCACTTAAAGGGGTTGTCTCGAGGCAGGAGTGGATTTTTTTTATTGCCCAGTCCCCCTAATTAAGCATACATTACTAAGCCCCCCTGTAAATGACATTTCT
Organism: Eleutherodactylus coqui; assembly: GCF_035609145.1. Classification (NCBI taxonomy): domain Eukaryota; kingdom Metazoa; phylum Chordata; class Amphibia; order Anura; family Eleutherodactylidae; genus Eleutherodactylus; species Eleutherodactylus coqui. The sequence continues at coordinate 51,760,224 of NC_089845.1, read as the reverse complement.
AGCTGGTTTGTACTTACCGTTCCAGCGTTTCAGCAACTTATAAAAATTTTCCCAAGATGGCCGCCGGCTCTTTTCCCATCGCTTGCTGTAGCCCGACGTGCGCGCTCCCGAGACGCTACCAGCTGTGTCTCCCTGACAACCAGACGCCCCGCAGCTGCCGACTGGACCCCTGGAGTGAACACGGCCGACCAGTCACCCACCACCAGGCAGCAGGTAACCGGCGCAGCCCCCCCTCCCCCGGCACAGTGGCAGCCCACCCGGCACAGCGACAGCCCCCCCGGCACAGCGACAGCCCCCCCCCGGCACAGCGACAGTCCCCCCATCGCAGCGACAGCCCCCCCCGGCACAGCGGCAGCCCCCCCATCGCAGCGACAGCCCCCCCCATCGCAGCGACAGCCCCCCCATCACAGCGGCAGCCCCCCCCCATCAAGCGACAGCGCCCCCATCACAGCGGCAGCCCCCCCATCAAGCGACAGCGCCCCATCACAGCGGCAGCCCCCCCATCAAGCGACAGCGCCCCCATCACAGCGGCAGCCCCCCCCCATAAAGCGACAGCGCCCCCATCACAGCGGCAGCCCCCCCCATCAAGCGACAGCGCCCCCATCACAGCGGCAGCCCCCCCATCAAGCGACAGCGCCCCCATCACAGCGACAGCCCCCCCCATCAAGCGACAGCGCCCCCATCACAGCGACAGCCCCCCCCCATCAAGCGACAGCGCCCCCATCACAGTGACAGCCCCCCCCTATCAAGCGACAGCGCCCCCATCACAGCGGCAGCCCCCCCCATCAAGCGACAGCTCCCCCATCACAGCGGCAGCCCCCCCCATCAAGCGACAGTGCCCCCATCACAGCGACAGCCCCCCTCATCAAGCGACAGCGCCCCCATCACAGCGACAGCCCCCCCCCCCGGCGCAGCCCCCCCCATCACAGCGACAGCCCCCCCCCCCGACGCAGCCCCCCCCCCGGCGCAGCGGCAGCCCCCCCGGCCCATCACTTACCTGGGCGGCAGGACGGCGGGACAGCTGGGCGGCTTCTCGGGACAGCTGGGCGGCTCTGCACCTTCCTCTAACAGAGGATGGTACAGAATGGCCGCTCCAGCGCGCTCCCGAGCAGTGACAGCTCGTCTGCGCATGCGCAGAAGAGCTGTAGCGGGGAGCACACTGAAGCGGCTCGTGCTGAAAGGAGAAGACCGGACTGCGCAAGCGCGTCTAAAAAAGCAAGCTGCCAGCGATTTTAGACGGATCCATGGAGACGAGGATGCCAGCAACGGAGCAGGTAAGTGAATAACTTCTGTATGGCTCATATTTAATGCACGATGTACATTACAAAGTGCATTATTATGGCCATACAGAAGTGTATAACCCCACTTGCTGCCGCGAGACAACCCCTTTAAGCTGTCCGTTAGCCGTAAACACCTTTGGTACATGTAGCCTAGACTTTAGTCTCTCCATTGTGATGCACAATGTCATAGACGTCATAAACCATACATCTCCGTTCTATCCCTGGCTTAGTCCCATTTTTTTGTCAGCGATACAGGTGGATTTTCTGTGCCCTTAAATTATACATTTTAGACACAGAAAATACACATAAACAAGCCATTCCTTCCCATCGTAGGCCTGTGCAAAGCTTAAAGGGGTTGTCCCGAGGCAGCAAGTGGGTCTATACACTTCTGTATGGCCATAATAATGCACTTTGTAATGTACATTGTGCATTAATTATGAGCCATACAGAAGTTATAAAAAGTTTTATACTTACCTGCTCCGTTGCTGGCGTCCTCGTCTCCATGGTGCCGACTAATTTTTGGCCTCCGATGGCCAAATTAGCCGCGCTTGCGCAGTCCGGGTCTTCAGCAGTCTTCTATGGAGCCGCTCGTGCCAGAGAGCGGCTCCGTGTAGCTCCGCCCCGTCACGTGCCGATTCCAGCCAATCAGGAGGCTGGAATCGGCAGTGGACCGCACAGAAGAGCTGCGGTCCACGAAGACAGAGGATCCCGGCGGCCATCTTCAGCGGTAAGTATTGAAGTCACCGGAGCGCGGGGATTAAGGTAAGCGCTCCGGTAAACTTTCTTTACTTCCCTGCATCGGGGTTGTCTCGCGCCGAACGGGGGGGGGGTGGAAAAAAAAAAAAACCCGTTTCGGCGCGGGACAACCCCTTTAAAGTCCAATGGTGTGCACGCTGGATTGAGGCCGAGCCTCCCTTACAGCCCGATGCTCCAGCAATGTCCATAGTCCTCTGGTGGCCCAATCTGCTACCTTTGCAATGCTACTCTGAACTATCTCACAAGCCCTTTTTTCTAAGCCTGCCCTTTGGTCCCTGGTCATCAGGACCCTTTTGTTGGACTTCAGACCCTGGTCATTAGGCACTCTCTTACGCTGCTTCCCAAATTGTTTCCCCAGCATGGGAAACAAGCTGTACAAGTAGCTGTGCAATTCACAGTTCACTGCAGTCTCCAGGCTGCTCTCCAGTCTGGGTACAAGGCTGCTGCCATGTGAGCAGTCTCCTTCAGTGTCTCACAAGTCTCTGCTGCGCATATTTGGCTCTGCTACATCACACGAACTGCTACTAAGCCTCCGTGTTGCAGCTGCTTCTCACTCCTCACTGGCTGTTGTAGCTACACTCTCTGCTGCTCTCCCATTGATGCTGTTGCTCAGCTTTTTATATCAGACACTTCCCTGCACATAGAACTTTTCTGCACAACACCAGCCCTGCCAATTGGTTTCTTATTCTGGGCAAGGATGTGCAAGCCACATCACCACCAGCATCACAGAGAGGGCAGAACCTCCTTAGCAACTTCACCCTGGGCTTCAGAATCATTGCACCCAACGTGTCTCTGTTAACCTCTTTCCTACTGATGGTCTGGCAGGGAGGTCAGGACCTTAAACTGGCACTCACTGCACCTCTCCTGCACTCTCTTATCCCAAGCTGTGGCCGCTGACCTGCAGCACTGCTGTCACCAACCTGGCACTTGGCACTCTCCTTCTCTTCTTAAACTTACTGTCTGGCACTCTCCTTCTCCCGTCCCAAGCTTGGACTGGAGGAGGTAAGGTTTAACATGTGTCACGCGAGAAGCTACAAAGGAGGCTTCCATTGGCGCTCTAGTTAAACATTGGAAGTCATTCCAAGGATTTCTCCCGACTGACGGATTTCAGCTCTGCGGTGTATATTTTCGCTAATATACCACAAACGCCTGTGTGATTAGACGAGAAAACGCTAATTTTGGAACTTTTGTCTGCTCACTCGATTTTCGGCTACGATATGGCCAACGTGAAAGGGCATCACTCATGTAAGAGACCATAAATTATGGCTGCCTGCATACAGCCGGGTCGGATCCCGCTGTGAGAATTCTCACAGCGGGATGAGACCCGTGCCCTGATATTGACCTTATACTCACCCGTCCGGCGTCTTCTCTCTCTGCACTGTGATATGCCGGCTGGCGCACAGCCAGACATGCGCGGTGCAGGGCCGGCACATCAGCCATGATGTTTCTGTGCAGGCCTCTCACAGTAATAGGACATGCTGCGATTTGTTTACCGTGAGAGTTTTCACGTGTTCAAATCACGGCAGTCTGCATAGGATTGCATTATCTAATGCAATCCTATGGCAGCATGCACAGCCGGAAAATCTCGCCGCGGAATTTCCGTCCATGTGCAGGATGCCTATTAGGAACTAAGGGCAAAAACACACGGGTCGCATAACGTGGCTAAAACACTGCCATTTGTTAAAGCCCTGAAGCAAAAATCCAGGTAATTTCAATTTAATTTAATTTTTTGTGCAGCTGTAGACACAAAATGATCGGGTGCTGTTAATCAAGACTATTTAATTAAGAATTTAGCCATGGAGACCCACCGATCTGTATATGAGCTCTATACTGTAAACCAATACAGCTTGGCTCCAGTGTAACTTGCCCATGCATCTCCTTGTTTTCCCACAAAATGCTCATTTTTTCTTTTTGTCCACCTCAGGCAAAAAAAAAAAAGCCAGGGCTTTACCATCTGCCTCTGTCCTGTTTGTATTGTTCGTTTTGGTTCTTGTCATCTGCCTTATCTGTCGGTGCTAGTGGGTAGTAGTCTCTTGCATAGGTACGGCGGTCCCTGCCTGTCCTCCCCTAGGAAGCGTAGGGTCAGAGTTGGTGGCCTGAACGTGTCCACCATCAGGGCTATCTCCAGGAAGGGACAGTGGCGTGGGTGTAGATCAGGGAGCCCTGCGCTGTGCGTACCTAGGCACCCCACTAGTACCGTAACAATATTAGTGCATGAACTGGGGGTTTTGTTTCTTTTTGACTCTTTAAACTCCGTGAGTTTGAAAAACAAAACAGGAAGATAAGTCTTGACCTAACTTTCTTGGATGTAGTATTAGCACCTTTGCGCTTAGGATTGATGCACGAGAATCCCGATAGTGAAAACGAACCCATGAAGCCAATGGTTTCAATCTGCCCATTTTGCGGCTGTGATTTTCATGGCCCCATAACGGGACAAATACACGCCCATCTGTTTAAGCCCTTACCCATATAATTCATTTTCACCCATCCTATCAAGCTGGATCCATACTATATTTTTGCTCATACATCAGGCCATATCTGTGCACAGACATATACTGTGGAGCAGAGGCGTAACTTAAAGATTTGGGGCCCCAATGCAAAATCTGTAATAGGGCCCCCCCACTATAATGCTTAAGTCATACTATTAGGCTCAATATATGAAGAATATAGGCCTCATTGGCCTTAGGGTCCTGGGCGCAGGTGCAAACGCATCCCTCTACACCTTTTTTATGCTATTCCATCTGAAGCTAGGGGTGGGTATCAGATGCCAGGTGTAGCAGGGGCCTGACTGTCTTATAACTGCTTAGATGAAGTGGACAATAGTGTCCTGAGGACCTTATTGATTTGCATGGCCCCAATAATAAAAATGATATGGGTCTTCGAATGCAATAACAAAAGAATGTCCTTGTTTTTTTGAAGATATACCCTTTAATGGCTAACAAAAATACATGATGTTGATGCAAGCTTTCAGGATATCCCCTTCCTCAGGCTAGAAGGGGGTGATATCCTGAAAGCTTGCTGCAACATCATGTATTTTTGTTAGGCATTAAAAGGGATCATATCTACAGGATTACTTGGTTTCTCTTACTGGGAACAATCACATTTTACTCTACTGGCTAACACCGGACCAGACCTGTTTTTTTAAACATTATAAGGGCTCCCTCACACGGTTGTATATTGTCTGCATATTATACTTGTAATATGCAGTGCCAAAAGCTCATTGCTTACAATGGACATTTCACACCTTTCACGTCCATGAAAATAAAAACTCAATGTGTCCTATTTTGATGCGTAATACAGGTGCTAAAATTCTGCAGTTCATACGCATGTTACAACATATTTGCTGTGTACTTTATACTGCACACGTAAAAAATATTCAGATAATACGCAGACAACACACCTGTGTGAGGGAGCCCTAAGTTTAGTATCACTATAAGGGCTTCTTCACATGACCTTAGTTGCTCCTGTTTTTGCATGTGTACAATATGCGCAAGGAATAGGTCCCATTAATTTCAAGGGGTTCGTTCGCAGGAGCGTGTTTTGCATGCATTTTTCATGCACGCGCGAAAAAGTTCTACTCTATTTTTTGGCACCAGGGGTCCCATAGAAGTCTATAGGAGGTGCGCAAATACGTTAGGGAATGGCTGAAACACTGCGCAAAACCATGGGGAAAAGAACCCATCTAGACCTGATAGTGCAAATCTACCTCAACCAACCTTGTTTATGCGCGAATACATTGCGCTGAGGCGAGTTTTTTTATGCATACACTCATGTGAAGCCACCTTAATTGTACTCAGCTGGAGAATAACATATAGGCCAGCTTCACATGACCGTATGCATATTTGCATGGGCATGAGCATCACGTTTTTGTGAAACAAACGTTATTTTCTAGCGGGCGCATCAGCATATTTTACTGTACTTTTTGCGCACACTGATACTCCCAGTCTAATGAAGTCCAGATGTGTTCTTTTTTTTGCACAACTACGCTGTGTTTCACGCATCTGCTAGCATATTGCACATATTTCTACATCTCCATTGACTTCTAGAAAAATAGAGCATACTGCATTTTTTTGTTTTGGGAGAGACCGAAATACTCTGGAAAAATACATGCATGTGAACGGACTCACTGAAATCAATGAGTTCTATTCACTGTGTATTGCGCTTGCGAATTTTGCGCGTGCAAATACGCCCATGTGAAGCCGGCCTATCATATCACTCATACCCCCCCATGAATGCTGTCAAAACAAAGCCCAAAAACATCAGCAAATGCATTTTTTTCCCCACCCCTCACATTTTTTTTACTATTAAAGTCATGCATTGGTTGTGATACATTTCTGTGCACAGCTTGGCATCTGATTGGATACAAATTATCTCTGGGAAGCATTTTACAATGTTTTTTTATTGACGCTAAAGGGAAATTTTAATATGTAATCTAATACTTCTATGTCTGAAAATATGAGAACGCGTCTTTAGCTGCCGAGAAAAAATGATAGCAGTCATGCCAATGACAATACAAGTGAATCCCCGCTCGGAGAATGACAAGAGAACCTGTATAATACTGCCAAGAAGACAGATAGAAGCAGGCATGCTACAGTATCAGACGTGCAGTAAGCAGACGTAGCTGCAATGCAGAGATGCTTTATAGCTGCAGTTCTGGAAACGCGCACCACAGTACAATTACTGCCTGTCTAAAAGGGACCTTGACGATGTTTTATCTAGAATTACCTATGCTTCATATTGGAAAAGCAACTAGGACATGACATAGCAATTTCCCAGAAAGCCACTACGCCAGAGGGAGACACCCACTGTCTGGATGTAGTGAATGGAACACATGCTTGATACAATCTGCTGCAGCAAGAATGCCTTGAAGGTGACTTCCTATTCAAAGCTGATACACTGAATTTATTTATATATATATGTGTATATATATTAGTAAACATGGGCATTCCAATACAGAATACAAACAATTATTGAAACTAATGGCCTTTGCTGTAGGAATCTGGTTATTTATATATTTATATGCAGACAGAAAAAAAGAGAGAACATGATATACAATGAGAATTTGCATGTGTCAATATTATACAAAATGGGACTACTTGATATACTTTGATGAAACATGTAGCACTGCATGGGTTAATAGATTGCAAAATAGAAGAACCAGTCAATGTATGCCACTGGAGAATGAGGATTCCCTTGCTAAAAGGCTTGTGCTGCCCATAGACATAAGATGTTTTTCTGCAGACCATCGACAGACCCAGATAAATATGGCGAGGTCTGCTGGTAGTATGATGTTTGTGGTGGTCAAACACATAAGTTGCTACTAGAATAAGTGGATCTATAGATGATTTGCAGAGAAGTATTGCAAATCTACAAATAACTTTATAAGAAATTCTAGACGAGCAGAAGAAAAAAATCACAAACTTCAAGCATACTTTCGATATATTTAAGTAATGTCATTGCAACATGCACAGAGATCAGTTCGTCAGGACAGGAGTAACGATTGTTATTGCAATGATAAAACGATGAACTTATGTTCTTGCTATATGTCTAGTTACATTTCCAACAAGTCTGAAGTAGTCACTAAGAAGTGTTGGAATAGTATTAGCACTAAATCACAAGCAGATATGTTTACTGAAAAGTGCAGGTAAGGCTCTTAAATCCGTGCTGCCAACTGTCATTGTCATTTGTGTTTACAATTCTGCAGCTCTGCTTTCCAAATGCCGTTGTCAGACTAATCTACTTCCAACTCCAACTACTCTAGGAGTTGTTCTTTCAGCTGCCAAGGTGAAATACTGAAGGTGAATACAATACTCCAGCCAACAAGGTTCAAATCCTGTCCTCCTCACCCCCTGCTGCGAAGTCTTACGTTTCACTAGACTGCTCAGCAGACAAGAAAAAAAAAGTGGAAAAAGTGGAAATTTCCATTCGTATTGAAAGAAAGTCTCTAAGACAAACTCCATTATTTGCACCTGCTATAATGTGTCCCAAGCTGCTCCTTTATAGATTTCTCTGAATGTATCAAACATGAATACACATTGTTGCTTTTTCTCCCACAGTATATTGCTACGTGTTAAAAAGTAACCAATGTGTGCCTTGAGTAAGTCCTGGCACTAATAGTGACACATAGAACATCAACTCTAGTATGGTGGGAGGAAAACTCACCTCTGATCTGCTTTTGAGGCTGCTTCTCTTTGGTCTGAGAAGGACATCTTTAAAGTCCAGCTTGAGGTCTGCGTCCACTCTGGGCATCTTTATGGCTGCTTAGGATCCTACAATCGTGTAATGCAGTGGGGAGCAGATATTCTTCTTGTTTGCTCTAGAGTGTACCAGATCCAAACCTGAAACAAGCAAAGCCCGTATGATCTTCAGCAAGAGTATTTATAGTGTGGAAAAGGCCAACAGTGTGCGTACAAGCCCCATATCTTTATTAGGCAAGTGCTGTTTTTAGAAAGAGCTCAGCTAGAGAACTGTAGTCTTCCCTCTGGCTCCTGTTCTGTGGGCTGACAGAGCGAGAATGTGTGTATGACAGAGTCAACGGCTCTCCATAGCAGTGCTGCGTAACCACACCAAAGCTCTGCATAGGGACGGCAATCAATGAGGCTTTTTATGCTAACAGATCCGGAGGCTCAGCCTACAGTAATTATTTCTTGACTAAACACAACAGACGAAGCTCTTTTATATGTAAAATAATTACCGCTGCACTTGTTACAGTGCGGATATCATTTAAAGGGTCAGTAGTTTTAATTATATTGTTCTGTACGGGCCTCAAAAGACATATCAGCCTGCCATCTGCAAAGCACTGATACAATGAGATACAAGGGAAACCACTCTCAGTCAATCGTCCAAAAATGCAGTACATGCATATTAAATACATAAAATGACAAAGAATGCACTATGTATAAGGTTTAGCATCTATAAAGGCATTATTTCAAGCGTGGATCTGAGATGGCTATTAAGGTACTCCTTTTTATAGTTGTCCAGGCATCCTTGATTTTCAGAGATTGTTCCGGTTTTCATAATAGACAGTATTTCATGGGAACTTGGCAAAATACAATTAACCTCTCTGTTAATTCAACGTAAGAATGCTGCTCATGATAGAAAGTGATTATAAGGGGGTATGGTGGTTGCTGACTGTTTTATTGTTTATTTGATGTTCTGCTGTGTGAGTGATTAGTAAACTGCTGTGATTTTAAAGATGAGACAGGAAGGGGTTAGTCTGTGCTGCTAGGCTGCAGTGTGAGGAACTGGGGATACTCCCATGAGTCTGCTCAGCCATGCTGTGGAGTAAGGAGCAGGGGATACTCCCTGGTGTGAGAGTAACTGTGGTGCACAGGACTACCCTATGGGTATGAACTCATGAAAACAAGAGGGATATTTCTTTTGGATAAAGGCCGAGCTGAATCCAAGCACTGGAGAGACTTCTGCCTGCTTGTTCTCCTCTTCCTTTCTTCTGTCCAACAACATTGGTGTGACACAGAGCGGCTAGAGACTAAATTACTAGTGATTGGGAAAGGACTTTTGAGAAACCCAATACACAGGGAAAAGGGGACTGTTTGCTCCCCTGCCATGTCAGATTCTTGGAGAAATGGCCCAAACCACATTTAATAATGTTATACACAAGCAAGTGATTTAAAAAAAAATGGATTCGTTCTGCTGGGAGATTTCCAGCCAATGTACACCGGACCAGGAAAACTTTTTATTAGCCTTCCATGTTTTCACTAATATGTCACTAACTAACTTATTAACACTTACTTGCTAGTATGTTGAAAGATCATATTCCTCATTAGGCTTCTTTTATGCAGCCCAGTTTGGAGCAGTTTTTGTCAGTTAAAGCTCAGACTGAATCCTTAAGTGAGGAAAGCTATAACAGAAAGACACCTTGCAAAAACCTGCACCAAAACTATACTGTATCAATATGTTCCTAAAAAATATCCCATCCTCCAATTTATGGGGAGATTGAAAGGTTACTAAAACATAAGAGTTACACATTAGACTTTAGTTATCCAAACCCCGTGAGGCCATAAGATTTTCTGATACGCATGGTGGAGGTTCAGATTTTCCCCGACAGATCATGTCTAGTAGAGGCGTAATTTGAAGCTTCTGGGCCGCAATGCAAAATTTGTAATGGGGACCCCAAACATAATGTTTTAGTCATAGTACTGGGCTCCCTAAATGGAGAAGAGAGGCCTTAGGGCCCCCCTGAGACTCCAGGGCCTGGGTGCAACCGCATCCCCTGCATCCCCTATAGTTACGCCCCTGATGTCTAGGTAAAGAAGTATAGGGAATGTTGAATTTCAGTGCCTGATGCTATTGTTCCCCTGGAGATAAGCCACCACCTGAACTGTCTGGCTGTGGCTTATCTTCCTATTCAGATGAATGTGTGGCCGAACGAAACACTTATGTTCATGGGGCAGGTGTAAGCCATTGGATGAATGATCATTCGTCTAACAGTTGTTGAATGTTTATGGCTGTACCTGGATCACAAGTCCTTACCTATCCATAGGATAGGAGATAACTTGCTGATCGGTGAGGGTCTTACCACTGAAAACCCTGCTGATCTCGAGAACCATGTCCCCCATCCTCCTCACTGTGGGCCAACAGCAACTCCCGCAATGAGGTGGAGATTGAATGCAAAGATGGCCATGTAAGCGCACCGTCACTCCATTCACTTTCAAAGGGACTGCCGGAGATAGCCGAGCAGAAAGTGCTGAAGTATTCCCATCAGCCCCATTGAAATGAATGGCGTGATGGCTTCACATGCATGACCAGTATTCTGTTCATTCTGCTGCCCTATGCCCCACCTCTCCCACCCCCCACAGTGACAGGCAGAGGGTGACATGGGACCCTCCTGATTGGGGTTCAGTGGTGGATAGGGAATAACTTGTAAATTCATGTTATTTGTCCCAGGATTACAAGTGTTTTGATGTCATTTTGTAACTTGTAGCATTTAAACCACCTGCACTCAGGCGTCCGCACTGCAGACCCGCAGCAAATACCATCCATAGCATGCTATGGGAAATCGATTCTTCCCTCACATGAGTGGAAATCAATTGCGATTTCCGCTCGTCGAGGAAAAATCACAACATGCTCCATTTTTGCGCAGATTCCACATGAATGAAAGTCAATGGAAGCCATCTGACCCACGGCCCTTCCACAATGAAGGTGCAGAAAGGACATGGCAAAAATAAAAATTGGAAAAAAAAAATCTGTATTGCGCATGTCTGATGGAATTATGTAAAATTCCAATTCTATCGGTTTAGTCATGTCAGACTCTTGGATACTCTGTAGGCCTGTCCTTTCCATGCTTCTTTATTCTCTACAGCTGCTTTCACTTGGCTGATGTATATTCCGTGTCCTCCTTAATGCTGTCCTTCCAATGTGTCTTTTTCTGTTTCCTTTTCCCACTGACCATTCCAAGTAGCTTCTCTTTTTCCAGAATCCGCCCTCATTACGTGCCCAGAGTAAGTCAGCCTCTGTCTCGTCATCTTGCCTTCCTGGGACACCTCTAGGATGATACGGTCCAGGACAGTTTGTTGGTGACCCTAGCTGTCCAGGGGATTCGTAGAGGTTTTCTCCAACACTACAGCTCCAAAGCATCAATTCTTCTTCTTTCTGCTATCCTCAATGTCCGCGTCTCACAGCCATATTGTATGTTGCAATCAGGAAGACGATGGCTGTGATTAACCTTCGTTTGATGGTGACTGAGATATCCTTGCACTTCCATATTGGGTCCATGCTCACCATGGCCGTACACCCCAGTGCTAATCGACACTTTATCTCACCTGTCAAGCTGCCACTATGATCGATGAGGGATCCAAGGGATACAAAACTTTTAACCACTTTGATTTCCTCATTGTTAACCCTTATGTGGACTTCCTTATATACAGGATGGATATCACTTAACGTACAGGACTTCCTCCTCCATGTTTACCCGTGAGATGCTGAACGCTGGAGGGGTAGGAAAGACATCCCTCACCGATTGCTGCGTGGTCTAGTGATGCATGTAGTTGATCGTTATTAGAAGGGGTAACAGGGCTTCCTTGTGGAACGCACATGTGTTCCACCTCCAGCTCCGCATGGTCCATCTAGTCTGCCCTTCCTTCATATCATACAAAACACAATTTCGAGGGGAAAAAAAAGCCAAATGCAAATTGCTGTGTACCTAGACATTTCAGTAATACTAGTAATTATTAGGAAATTATAGTACCAGTGTTTCTGGTGGTGTAATGCGCCACACAGCTGTGCTACATGCATGTCGCACACACACAGCACTGCTACATACATTGTTCATCCCAAACAACAGGGATCAGAAGCAGAAGAGTAGTGGAGATGAAGGACCTGTGATGACATCACCGTCATGCTCCGCCCCTGATCACATGACGGTGACGCTCATCCCGAGCGAATGACTTACATGCTCCGCCCCTGATCACATGACAGGAACATCATCAAAGGGCCTTCATCGCAAGTGAGGGAGTTACATGCTCTGCCCCTTATCACTTGATGGTGATGTCATCAAAGGTCCTGCATCATTGTGCAGATTACTGGTGGACTACAAACCTCCTGTGGCCCCAGTTGCTATGGAATATTTACAAACACCTAGCCAGACAGCAGCCGTGTGCGTACAGGATCTGTGATGATGTCACCGTCAAATGATCAGGGGCGGAGCATTTAACTCACTCACTGGGGATGAAGGACCTTTGATGACGTCACCATCATGTGATCAGGGGCGGAGCATGTAAGTCACTCACAAACCCACTCACTCACACACGGACGGAGAGGTTGTCATTAGTAATTTGATAGATTTTAAAGTATCATCCAGAAAATGCTGTTGTAAGCGCCAATCAAAATTCAGCAAAAAATGCTGCAAAATACTGCATGTGAATACAGCCCCAGAGCTACGTACAAGGAAATTACCTATTGTTTATACGAAACTCTTATGTTAAAGGGGTTTTCCAGGCGATTTTTTTTTTTCTTTGATCGGCTGCAGTATACCGCTCAGGACCATAACCAATTAGCTGTTTAGCCGCCCGCTATCATTAGCAAATACATTGGGTACAGTGCAGAAGCAGATCGCATTGACTGCTGTGCAGTGGCCGGCACTGGCAATTACAGAGCAGGTCCCCTTTAATTCAATGGGGTTTTTATGAGATGGTGATAAGACATCCAGATTTGATACACATAATATTGGGGAGACTGTTTATAAAAAAAGAGCAAGGAAAAAGTTGTGATCCATTTGGCAACCGCTGCTTTTCCAGTTCTCATTTCTCAGAGCCAATTTAAAACATAAAGCCAACATTAGATGTGTGATTGTGATTGCGATCCACCCTCCTGCATTAATGACCAGGATTGGAGAATCCCCAGTCCTGGCCACTGAAGCCATGATACCCTGCAATCAGTACTGACCCATCAATTGTTCTGTCTCCATAAGGGCTCTTTCACATGGGTGTCGCTTTCGCGCAGAATAGCGCGTCCCAAAATTTTTTCGCTTGGCTAATTGTGTGAAAAATAGTGTGAATGGGCGATTTCCGAGTTCCAAGCTTATTTAGCGGTGTAATTGCCCGTTCACACAATCAAGAGCTGTATGTTATCCAGCTCCCATTAGGGTCTATGGAAACTCCTGCGCATCACGCACCCAAGATAGGTCAGGTCCTATTCTTTCATGCAGCACGGACCTTAGGGCTCTTTCACAGGGCCGTATGCATTTTTACGTTCATCTGCCAGCGACATACCGCGTGAACTGGCGCACAAATCTGACATCAGGCTTACCTCCCCCTCACTGGCTCTCAGACTAATGTCTAAGCTCCTGCCCCCTCTTTGTCCCTGGACAGTAGTCAGCAATGAGAGCAATGAGAGGGGGTGGGAACTTAGCAACTAGCTCCACCCCTGTCCCACCCTTCCCATTGCAAACAGCCAGAGGAGGAGAGAAGGGGGAGGGAGCTTAGCAGTCACGCTGCTATACTCCCTCCCACCTCCCTTCTCCGGCAGCTGTCATAGGCTCCCATAGGAGTCTATGGCAGTGGCTGTATTGTGGCTGGGAAAGATAGTTCCAGGACTATCTTTCTTGCCTATCGTAAAAGCCCCCAGTGCTATATTGGCCTGGTTGAGCGGTTTTACGCCGCAGGAATCCGCCTGTGTGATCTGATGCATTGGAATCGAATGCATCAGATAGTATCGTATATTGGCCGGCCGTGAAAACAGCGGCTGTTATACGCTTGTGTGAAAAAGACCTACAAATGTAGCTGAATGATACATTCAGTAAACCTAAGCTGTATTTCATCTAATGTCCAGTAGATGTCCCCATAATTATTTTATATAGGCAGTATGATTCCCTAATACGGCCGATATACGCTCGTGTGAATAAGCCCTGAAATGCCAGTTTTGTAGCCACGCATGTCCTATCTTTTTAAGGTGCAAGTTTTTTGCTTGTCTAAAATTCCTTTAACAGAACGTTTCTATAGGAAACTCTTGGTTCTAAGAGACGCAATTTTCGACGCGCCTATTCTGCGCGAAAACGATGTCCGTGTGAAAGAGCCGTAAGCCACATTTCATTTGCTAGGGCTCTTTGATAAATACTGGCAGTCCTGGGCCTCATAAGGAACCTTTCACACGAGATGGAATTAGTCGGCGCCGACATCTCTGTGTCAGTGTTATCCTTATGAGGCTTGAATTCCGCATCTGTTGAAATCTGCACTTTACTTCAAAACCACAAGATTAAATTCCGCTGTGGAAAAGATTTGTGCTGCAGAATTAAGGACGTCTTGTGGATTTCTTATTACAGATTTCTAACATACAGGAGGTGTGACTCCATAATTAAAAGGCTGCAGAAAAAAACGCAATAAATTCCACAAGACGTTCCGCTGAACGCATTACGCAATTAAAAATACAACAAAGTCTGTATTAATTAACAAATCCACATCGGTGCTGCGTCCTGCAGACAATTCCATCCCATGTGAAAGGTCTCTATAGTCCTCCAGGGCTGTTTGGTAAGGGCGGCTTTAGACAAGCGTGCTCTAAAAAACGTTTTTGCGCACAGGATGTGTGTATTTTGCGCAAGTGTCTGTGCAAATACTATGCATGTTTGTGCAGGTAACGATAGTTCACATTGGAGGGGGATTCACCCCGCCCTGATTTAAATAACTATTAAGCCAAACAAGGTTTTGGTGTTCGTGAGTGTCCGCATACCCCTGCATACATTTGCGCACCTCCTATAGACCTCTATGGGGCTCTTTGGTGCACAAAATAGAGCAGATCCTATTTTTTTTAAATCCGCAAGAACATCGCGCTTGCAAAAAAAAAAGAATTTAGCATTAATGGGTTGTATTCTCTGCGTTTTGCACAGGCTAAAACACGATACGGGAAGAAAAAGTATGGATGCAAATGCTGCCGTGTGAAACTGCCCTACAAGGGCCTTCAGTGAGGGGGAGCCTGAGGGGCACTAAGTTTTCAAACTTGCAACACCACGGAGGAAGACGTAGTTTATTCTTACCTGGTTAAACCGTAGTAGACGCCCAGTAAATAATTGTTGGCCTAATGTGGCTAGATTTTCCCATGGTCAAAGCGGAACAAAGGGGTGTGGTCAGGGGGCGGGGCTTATTATGACATATGATTTTACCTCCTTCATTTTAAAGAGTACAGAGCTGTTTCAAAAAAGACAGTGAATTTTGACATTCCACAGCATTTTCGCCATGTGTAAACATACCGTAAGTCAGCTTGATTTATGCTGCCACATACAGCCTCAGTATTAATAGTGTCCCCCACAGTGACCCTCAGTAGTAATAATGACCCCCACAGTGACCCTCAGTAGTAATAATGTCCCCTACAGTGACCCTTAGTAGTAATAGTGTCCCCCACAGTGACCCTCAGTAGTAATAATGTTCCCCACAATGACCCTTAGTAGTAATAGTGTCCCCCACAGTGACCCTCAGTAGTAATAGTGTCCCCCACAGTGACCCTCAGTAGTAATAGTGTCTCCCACAGTGACCCTCAGTAGTAAAAATGTCCCCCACAGTGAGCCTCAGTAGTAATAGTGTCCCCCACAGTGACCCTCAGTAGTAATAGTGTCCCCCACAGTGACCCTTAGTAGTAATAGTGTCCACCACAGTGAGTCTCAGTAGTAATAGTGTCCCCCACAGTGACCCTTAGTAGTAATAGTGTCCCCCACAGTGAGTCTCAGTAGTACTAGGGATCCCCACAGTGGCCTCAGTATTAATAGTGACCTTTAGTAGCAATAGTGACCCCACAGTGACCCTTAGTAGTAATAGTGTCCCCCACAGTGAGTCTCAGTAGTAATAGGGATCCCCACAGTGGCCTCAGTATTAATAGTGACCTTTAGTAGTAATAGTGACCCCACAGTGATGCTCAGTACTAATAGTGACCCCACAGTGATGCTCAGTACTAATAGTGACCCCACAGTGACCCTCAGTAGTAATAGTGACCCCCACTGTGACCCTCAGTAGCAATAGTGACTCCTACTAGTAATAGTGACCCCCAGTAGTAATAGTGTCCCCCACAGTGACCCCCAGTAGTAATAGTGCCCCCACAGTGACCCTCAGTAGCAATAGTGACCCCCTACTAGAATACCGCTAGTAGAAAGGAAACCCAGGACAACAGGACTTAGAGAAGCCATCGAGTCTGCTGTAGATCCTCCCCGTCTTGAGATCTGCTCAGATACACACCAAAATCTGCTGCTAACCAACAACATGTGAACGCGCCCAAAGGCTGCTTTAAGATGAGCGTACTTTAGTTCCGCATTGCTGAAATGCTGATGACAGCGCAAATACCTTCGTCCGGCTTCACAAGGGTGTGAGCGTATTTACGCACACATTTGCACTGTGAGTTTGTACAATAGGCGTTGGGTCTTTCATGTCTGTGCCTGTGTTTTGAGCACCCATGATCTGCATATTTGCGCACGCAAAAAAAACCCTCAAGCATGCTCCCATTGATATCAATGGGCAGTGAAATGTAATTAGTTTAATATGTGCGATTTTCATGCGCTATATGAACAAAAATAAAACATGCTGCATATTTTTTTTCTTGTGCAAATGAAATATGCGTCTGCATAATACACTCAAATCAACTGAAATCATTTGGGTTCTATTCACTGCGTATTGCGCTCATAAAGTTTGGATGCATGATACACAGCGCAAATGTGATCGTGTGAATGAGCCCTTATGGTCACAGTTGTATCATAGATCCATGTTTACAGATCTGTAATAAATCATGCCGTGCCACCAAGTCTGTAGGTAAAGGAATATTATAACTGGGAGCGGCAGAAAACAGCAGCATGTGATGTGATGTTTGTGTCGTGATACATCTTACGGTAAATAAACCGCACAATCAAAAGAAGGTAAATAAAAGTAGAACAAAGAAGCACTGATCAACACAGAGACGGGCATAGACTTGTGGTTTCGGTCAGGGACAAGTATGCTGCCACTATAATTACCCATATAACCAATAATACAGCATACGGTGATCATATATTGCTCTATGGTATATGCTACGTATGGTCTATATTGGTCTGCTACCTGGTCCAAACAGGCAATCTTCAGCATACTATCAAGCTGCAGACTGTACAAAAAGCACAGATCAGTTGTAGTCACAGACGAAACTATTACATCCAGTCTCACTAGTGACGTCTACTCTGATTGGTGTCATTCCTTTTGATGTCCACCCAGCCCAGACCATCTTGTTAACTTCTCTTGATAATAATGATAGTTTTCTGTCAATATATCTTTGACCTCACACTTTTGAAACCCCAGCTTTTATAGCACCACATATAAATTCAGACCCCAGAGCAGATTCTAAAAACAAATTTAGACCCCATGCCAGACTTCAAAATAAATTCGGACACCAGATCCTGGCCTACTTACACAATGTGACACCTCCAAAAACACTGTGACATCACCAAAAACGCCAGTAGTTGCGGTTGCCGCCACATCAGATCTGCGATTAGCAGCACCACCTTGTTATGAGGGAGACCAGGGCAATGTCGGGGCTTCATAAATCAGCGCATACTGCATTTTAATATACTTCCACATCTCTTTGCGTCCAATTGTGCCAAAGTGGCATTTGTTGTGTCCCACCTCTCGGGCCAAGCTCTGGATTAGATTAGCCATCTCTGGGAGATGGATGATCCACTGGTAAACGACATCACCCTATTCATTGAGACCTTTCGCTGGGTTTTTGACGAGCCCGGTCGTCCGTCCTCAGCCGCGTCCGCCTTGCTGCGGCTTGCTCAGAATAACCTCACGGTGGGTCAATACATGGTCTAGTTTCGTACCTTGGCTTCTGAGTTAAGGTGCAATAATGAGGCTTTAGTCACTGCATTCTGGGAGGGACTGAATGGGCGGATCAAGGATGAGTTGGCAGGAAGTGAGCAAGCTCTTATTTAAATCAATGAGAGCGATGTCTGCTACCTCTGCACTGATACAATAAATAAAAAAGTAATGCCCGAGTTGTGGGGTTTTTTTTACACTTAAGCTCCCCAAACCCTTTATAAAAAGTCATCTAAACTCAAAAATGGTACCAAAGAAAACACAGCTTATTCCCCAAAAATCAAGTCCTCAAACAGCATTGTAAATGGAAAAATAAAAAGGTTACGGTTCCCTGAATATAGCACTGAAAAATGATTTTATTTGGCAAAAATAGTAAAACCTAAGGAAAACCCACATAAATTTGGTATCACCATAATCATACTGATCTGCAGAATAAAGTTCTCATGTCATTTATTCTGGGCGGTGAATGCAGTAAGAACAAAACCAGCACAACAATGATGGAATTACTATTTCCCCCATCCCCTCCCCAAAATGATTAAGCCTTGATATACTCCGCACAGTTTACATACACACAACATTATAAATTAACATACATGTGAGACCCCAACAAACCTGTTATTTTTTATACCACTAGATCAGGGGTGTCAAACTCATTTTCACTGAGGACCACATCCATCTTATGGCTGCCTTCAAAGACTGTAATTGTAAGACTGTATAGTAATAGTGAGCCCCATAGTGGCTGCAATAGTAATAGTGAACCCAGTAGTAATAGGGTTACCCATAGTGGTCCCAGTAATAATCATGACCCCCAGAGTGGCCCCAGAAGTAAATGGCCCTTATGTAGGTGGTCCCAGTGCAGCGAGCTGGAGTTTGCAGACGTAACTTGAGTTGTTTACTCTAACTCATGCCTAGCGACGGTGGTGGCTACTCTGCATAGAATGAAAGCCTGCGTAGTAGACAGATTACACAAATAGGGCTCGTGACCACAGTGATAAAAGTTCTACGTGACGCCAGTGCCTCTGAGTATAATGTAACAATGAAATAAAGAGTCCAGACTCAAAGAACTTTCGTAGAACTGGAGGCACACAGTTTACTCGGTACTTGCAGAAATGACAAGCAGTTCACACTTGGCAGATTTTCAAGCAATGATAACTTCAGCAGATTTTCTGATAACAAACATAACAGGCATTGATTCCTCAACTCTCTCTGCTTTGAGAAAGATGAGCCGGCCAGTCTAATTTATTCAGGGGTTGCTCTGGATTGTTAATTGTAGAGAAGTGGAGAGAAGCAGATGGTCTTTCTTTCTCTGTTGGGCACGCTGCCTTCTGACCTAGCGGGGATAATATGCACTGACGATTACTAGGCCTGTCCTCCTACCCGAATCCGCGGGGGCTGCCCTGGCTTATATTCTCAATTAAGCAGGGAGGCAAAAAACTCTCCGACAGCTGTCTCCACAACGTGCATTCCCCCCTTCCCCGGAGGGATCTTAACCTAGTCTTAGGCTTGGTTTTACTTGTGCTTAGCTCAGACTGGCTGGTCTGTGCCTAAGCTTGGCTCCTCGAGTCCTTCCTCCCTGACTACATTCTTCTTCACCTCCTCTCTCTTACTCTAACCCCTAACCAATCCTGACCGAGACATGGGCGACTGACAAGACAAAGAGTAAGTTAGGGTGATTGGGGTACAGACATATACAAGTTCATTGACCCTGACACCAGACAATGACCTTTCGACAACCTAGGCAGGCCAACACACATAACTTAACACTAACGACAACACAAACATACACACATAGACACTCCACATGATGTAGCTAAATAGGAGGGGCCCCAACTCTGGGCTATTATACCAGTAGTAATAGTGCCCCCTATAATTGCCCCAGGAATAATAAGTGACCCCCATCGCAGTCCCAGTAGTAATAGCAACCTCTCTATTAGCCTCCAGCTGGCCAACATCCCTACAGGCATTCTACTCACCCAGCCTGCAGGTCCAGTCTGGCGGTGGCGGTGCAGTCTGTGACTGCTGACCTCTCCCCTTGGCGCCTGCGCTGCATACAGAACTGCAAACAGACACCGGAGGGGAGAGGTCAGCGGCCATAGGCTCTGCACTGCCGCTGGAGTGGAGCTGCAGGATGAGTGAGTGGAGTGCCTGTCAGGTTGCTGCATGGCGGCTGGGTCACATAAAACGAGGTGGTCCACGGGCCTTGTGTTTGGCATGAGTGCACCAGATGAATATACTAAATGGGATAGTATCAGAAACAGGGTCTTTTGGGGGTGTTAGCATTGTACTGGGTACCTCATGGGCCCTAGAAATACAAAATGGTATCTGAAAATAATTTCAGTAAAATCTGTGCTCCTTCCATTCTGAGGGCTGCCATGTATGCAAACAGCGGTTAATGTTCACATATGGGACAGTACCGGACTCAGGAGAAATTAGGTAGCAAATTTTGTGGTGTTTTATCTCATATGGCCCTTCACGGAAATAACAAAATTGGGGCGAAATCTTTTTTTTTTTTTAAACTTGTTCATTTTCATGGCCCAATTTTATCATCTATCACCGAATGCCTGTGGGATCAAAAAGCTCACTGCACCCCTTGGGAAATAGTTTGTGGCCTCTAGTTTTAAAATATGAGTCACTTTTGGGATGCTCCACTGTTCTTGGTACTTCAGGAACTTGTAAATGTGACCTAGTGATCAAACTTTATTCCAGCAAGGTCTGTCCTTCAAAAACTACATAATGCGGGGGGCGTGGCTTGCGAATGAGCGGCTAAGACGTGTCCCTGCACCGCTCCTGACACCAGCACCAAAAAGCAGACCCCGGATGAAAACGGGACCCCACCAGCGACCACCATGGTAAAGAAGCTGCCGCAGGAGACCTCCAGGAGAAAATCGAGCACCCCGGGGAGAGGATTAACTTCATACCTGCGTCCGTCGGCAAGCCCGGGAGGTAGCGAGGAGAAGAGCAAGATGGCGCCGATAGAAGAGAAGAGGAGCGCCCACGTGACCGGCCGGCGGCAGAGCGCTGAGGAGAAAGAAAAGAACGGAGCCGGCATAGAGAAGCAGGGAAAGAGCGGAGACAAGCCGCAGGTAATGGAGCCAGAGCCAGGGAGCCCCCTGCATAGCGATCCCCTGACAAACGAGCAGAGGTAGGGCAGCAGCTCCAGAGAGGCCGACCAAGAAGAGTACAGCAGACAGGAGGGAGGACTGCAGAGACACAGCAGCCAGCAGACCCCAGACGACCAGCAGGTTAGAAGGGACATTATAGGGGGGGCTACCCCACATCCCCAGACCCCTGCCAGGACTGAGGGGAACAGCACTGCCCACAGAAATCCCCCACATGCTGACACAGTAAAGGGGGCTTCTTCCCATACAATGAGAAAGGGCAGTGCACAGGATGAACAGGGCTCAGAATCAGAGGGGCATTCTACCCTCCCCCCACATCAAGTCTCCTCAGCAGACATTCATGAGGCAGCAAGGGGAAAGAGAGCCCTTACAGACACCCTTAGGACCACAGAGGAGAGTCTGCACCTCCACAGAAGTGATCAATGGGGAGAACCCCCACCCCCGCTACCTGACTACCCATCCACAGAGCGCAAGGGGGAAAAACGTGACTCCGCAAGGCGCCCTACTCAACAATTAGAATGCATTGATCCACAAGAAGATTGGGACTGGAGGGCCCACCTTAGGGCACTACCCACTAAAGGGGAAATAAGCCAACTATTCCAGAAAATGGAAGCGTCCCACAAAGAGGATATAGTAGCCCTGCAACAGGACATCCGCCATATAGGGCAAAGAGTAGAAGCAGTCGAGGAGAGCCATGACCAAATCTACAATACCATGGACGTCCATTCGCAGGAGCTGCATCAACAATCACAACAAATAGCAGAGCTCTACTGTATGTTAGACGATCTGGAAAATCGGCATCGCCGAAACAATGTGAGGATCAGAGGCCTCACCGAAGACATCGCTCCCTCCCAACTAGAAACTTGGGCACGTGAATTCTTTAATGACCTACTCCAGAAACCTCCAGACTCCGAAATTGAAATAGATAGAATCCATCGCTCCCTGGGCCCAAAGCCGACCGACCCCAAGAGACCTAGAGATGTGATATGTAGAATCCATTTCTACTCAACTAAGGACCAGATCCTCCAGCGAGCCAGGAGAGCAGGAGAGCTATCATACCAAGGCGCACCAATAATGATCCTAACAGATTTATCTCGGCGCACCCTACAGCTACGCAAGGCCCTGAGACCGCTGGTGACACTTCTGAGAGAAAAGGGAATCAACTATCGATGGGGTTTCCCGTTCCAATTACACGCTAACAAAGAAGGCAAATCAGCTACGTTCAAAGGCTTGGGTGACTTACCGAGATTTCTTTCCACATTTGAGCTGCCTTCCATTTCTTTACCTGAGTGGCCAATTTCATGCTCTCTGCCACTTCCCCCACCAAGAAATGAGTGGCAGGAAGTTGACCAGAGACCAAGGCGTCAAGCACCGCGCCAGAAGACACGGGCGGCATGTGCGCCCCCAACCAGAGACCTAACTTGAGGACAACACTACAGCCAATCTCCAACGAGATCGTTAAAATTACACAAATTTGTCCGAGAGGGGTCCCGGACATTTCTGGGGTTGATAAAGTTTAAGCATTTACATACTAAGTTTATGGTGCGGGTGGGGGGAGCGGTTGTTCGTCGGTTCGAGAGATTGTTCGCTTCCACAAACCCAGAGGGTAGCGAAGGTCTGAGCAACCTTCACGGTAAATCGTCTAACGATATTTTCCGTATGTTTTATATGTTGTTATCCCACGTCTTGTCAATCCACCATGTGTGTCACCTCCCCCCCCCCCTTCCCACTCCCCTGGTCTTCCCCTTTCCTTAGCTCTACCTGGGGGGCAGCCCAAGCATTTGCCTGATAGCCATCTGCACTCTCAATAGCAATGAGTGACTTAACCTGTTGTACGTTTAACGTAAAGGGCTTAAACATACCACAGAAGAGAAAGCAGATATTATACCATCTCCATGAAAAAGGAGTAATGGTAGCTATGCTACAGGAAACGCATTTCAGAACAGACAGCGTCCCTTCTTGTGGCACTAGATATTATCCTACCTGGGTTCATAGCCCACACCCCTCTAAAAAAGCGGGAGGTGTTTCAATAGCTTTCCACAAGGAATTTGGACACCAGGTTCTGGAATCCAAAATAGACTCGGAAGGGAGATATATTTTTCTGAAAATAGAATCTGTGGGTAAGATCATAACCATCGCTAACATTTATCTTCCGAACCAGGACCAAGTCAAGTATGCAACAAGATTCCTGAAGTCCCTGGCGGAATTCGCGGGAGGTTCCAGGATCATACTCGGCGGAGACCTGAACCTGGCCCTCGACCCAGAACTGGACACGTCATCGGGTAGGACTTCTATCCCCCGAGCGGCACTCCGTTCACTTAAACGCACGTTAGACACAATGCATCTGGTGGATCTATGGAGGATCCTCCACCCAGGGACCAGGGACTACACATTTCACTCCCTAGCGCATAACTCCTATAGCAGGATAGACCTGCTACTAGTATCACAAAGTCTCCTGGACTGCTCCCCGAAATGCTCTCAGGGAGACTTCGTATGGTCTGACCATGCACCGGTGATGGGTGGATTCGCGGGTTGGGGCAAATGTCAGAGAGGCTTCTCCTGGAAACTCAATGACAACTTACTTAAAGACTCCTTGTGTGTCTTAGATATCAAAAAAACTATAACCGAGTTCACAGAAGTCCACCAAAATGATAAAACGGGAGCCCCGATCCAGTGGGAAGCCTTGAAGTGTGTGCTTAGGGGTGTTTTAATCTCTCACGGGACAAGGCGTAAAAAGGAAAACTCCGCAAAATTAAGTAAGCTAATTAAGAACCTACAAACCAAAGAAGCAGATAACAAACGAGCGCAGCAAGAGGTCCTCAAAGCAGAAATTTCCACATTAAGGCAGGAAATATTGAGTATCCTGGACCAACGATCCCTGGCCACAAGAGACAAATTCCGGAGGGGCGCCTTCGAATACGGCGATAAATGTGGGAGTTGGTTAGCAAAGACCCTACACCCCAAAACCCCACTAACACATATCCTTAAGATCCAGACGGGCAGAGGAGGGTTAGCACACGCCACTTCAGATATCCTAGGGGAGTTTAAAAACTATTATGAGAAGCTCTATAATATCAAGGGAGACGCCCCAAATTGCACCCAAAGCGAGTTAGCCGAGATAGAGTCATACCTGGACCTCAATGGGCCTACTAGAATGACTCCAGAAGAATCCGAAGACCTAGAATCAGACTTCTCGTCCCAGGAGCTCGAGGAAGCCATTAAAAACTTAAAAGTAAATAAAAGCCCAGGCCCAGACGGATACACAGGCAGATTCTACAAGCTGTTCAGAGAAGAGATCTCCCCCATGCTACTGAAAGTATTCAACACGGTAGGGGAGGGCAGTTTATTTCCAACTCAGGCACTCATGGCACACATATCGGTCATCCCCAAACCAGGAAAGGACGCCTCGGTCTGTGGCAATTATAGACCAATTTCACTTCTCAATATAGACATTAAACTACTTGCAAAGCTGATAGCATTACGCCTACAAAACATCATCCCAAAAGTGATACATAGAGAACAGGTCGGGTTCGTCCCGGGCAGGGAAGCCAGGGACAACACTATAAAGTCCCTGGCCTTAATAGCCAGAGCCAAGCAAGCCAACCATCCCCTGTGTCTCCTGACGGTAGACGCTGAGAAGGCGTTCGACAGGGTCAATTGGAACTTTTTAGCAGCTACCCTGACAAAAATTGGGATCGGCCAACGAATGCTGGGGAAAATCATGTCCCTTTACAAGGGCCCCTCAGCCAGGGTTAGAGTCAATGGGGCCCTGTCGGACGCCTTCCAAATACGAAACGGAACCAGACAGGGCTGCCCCCTGTCCCCGTTCCTATACGTTCTCATCATGGAAGCTCTGGCGAATGCGATTCGCCAGAATGAATCTATAGCGGGTTATCGTATCGGAGGCACGGAGCACAAGATGGCTCTTTTTGCAGATG
This sequence comes from Eleutherodactylus coqui, assembly GCF_035609145.1. Lineage (NCBI taxonomy): Eukaryota > Metazoa > Chordata > Amphibia > Anura > Eleutherodactylidae > Eleutherodactylus > Eleutherodactylus coqui. Next base: position 51,734,857 of record NC_089845.1, on the reverse strand, counting down.
ATCTCCTACTCTACCTAACTAACCCACGCATTGGGCTTCCAGCGTTACACCAGGAGTTCATGCGGTTTGGGAGGCTAAGTAATTATAAGGTCAACGCGCAAAAGTCAGAGGTGCTTAATGTCTCATTGCCGCAGACCGAGGTTTCTCAACTTGAAGACCAATTCCCCTATCAATGGAGACACTCCGCGATAAAATATCTAGGTATACAGTTACCAGCGGACATCTCACGAGCATTCGAATTAAATTACCTACCATTCACCACTAACCTAGAGAGAGAACTAAATAAATGGAAATCCCTACTTCTCTCCTGGGGGGGAAGAATCAACGCCCTAAAAATGGACGCCCTTCCCAAGTTCCTGTACATTTGTCAAGCGATCCCAATAAAATTACCCAACTCTTATCTAAAAAAAACTACGATCAATAGTCACAGTGTTTGTATGGAAAGGGAGAAAACCCCGGATGCGATACTCCCTACTCACAAGACCTAGGGGCAGTGGGGGGATGGGCCTACCTGACTTAGCCCTCTACCATAAAGCAAGCATCACCAATTGCATGCTAGACCTACTCAAAAGAGAAAGCTCAAAGCTCTGGGTGGAGGCGGAACATGCGCTAGTACCAGGATCCCTACGGGGAGCAATCTGGATTCTACCCAGATACATAAGAGCTATCCCTAACATATCCCCATTTATGGAACAACTTCTTCGGACATGGGCAGAATTTGCGCCGAACTTAGGCCTAATAACGGTGCCAGGCCCACTTACTCCACTGACAGCTAACCCACAATTTGAGATATCCATGCAGAGACTTCCAGTCCTGGGGATACCGATCAACCCAACTCCGCGCCTCCGAGACGTGATGAACCCCACGGGAATTAAATCGCTGTTGGAAATCTTGGGTGAGAGAGACGCGCAGCCAAACGCGTGGCTGCAATACTTTCAGCTTAGGGGGTTTGTGGGGTCCCTGGTCCCTCAGGTAAACCTTACAAGACCGCTTATGGCCTTTGAGCAGAGATGCATGTCAACGGGTGTCCAGAGACACATGATATCCGTAATCTATGGAGAGCTGCAGTCTCGGGGATCGGAGTTCCAGATGCCTAACTACGTGGCCAACTGGGAGAGGGAAATGGGAAGGAGCCTCCCACAGGAGGACTGGGAGAGGGCATGGAGCATGTGCCATAAATTATCATGAGCATGCAAATTACAAGATCTTAATTTTAAGATTATGTCCCGGTGGTATAGGACCCCGGAGACCCTACACAAAATATACCCCCTTACACCACCTACATGCTGGAGATGTAATGCGGACAGAGGTGATATGTCCCACATCTGGTGGAGCTGTCCGGCAATAGCCACATTATGGAGAGAGGTAATGGAGATACATAATGCCATTTGCTCCCCTCAAGTTACATTAACCATAGAGATGGCCCTTCTCTCAGTCCTCCCGGGATCAATCAAAACGATCAAAAACAGCATTTTACGTTTCTTTATCTTGGCAGTCAGAAGAATTATACCGAGACTGTGGAGGTCTAGAACCCCACCGTCAAGGGCCATGTGGGTGGAAGAACTTAATGAACTCATGCGCTTTGATGAACTGGGGGCAGACGAGAGTGGAGCCCTGGAAAAGTTCTACGGAGTTTGGCAGGTGTGGATCTCCTTCCGGACTTTGGCGAGGTTAAAGACGTGGATAGAAACCGGCAGACTTTGAGGGGCAAAACAAACCCCCAATAGCACACATGGGCCCGGGCTCCACTACCGTCTTCACCATGAACGATTGGGGTATGGCTGCCCCCCCCCCTCCCTCCCCAACCTTCCCTAATGTGTCTATGTACAGTTGTTTGTCACGTTTTATATATTGAACAGTTAAGTGAGTTAAACCAATGCACCAAAGTTTTGACGAGTCACTTGGACTCCAAGATAATGTTTGAGGCGTAAGTGGCTTAATAAGCGATATACTGAAGTACATACTTGAACACAACTTGTTATGATGTTTGTAATATTGGCAAAAATACAAATAAAACGTTTGAACATAAAAACTACATAATGCTCCATCCCTTCTGCGCCCAGCTGTGTGCCCAAACATCAGTTTACATCCACATAGGGTGCATTTCGATGCCCAGGACACTCCGGTTGGGGTGATCTATCTACTACTGCTCTATGTGAAAGTGAAACATTTGGGGTCAAACCTTTATTTTTCTGGAAAAATTGTAATTATTCATTTTCAAATCCCAATTCTGAAACACCTATGGGTTCGAAGCAATCAATGTACCCCTGTATGAATTCCTTGAGTAGTGTACTTTACAAAATGGGGTCTTTTGAGGGGGGCTTCTTACCTCTACAAACCTGAAAAATGTCCCAAAACAAAGAAGGCCCCCAAATCCTTTACTTCTGAGGGCTCTGCTTGAGGCATGGTGCCCACCAGGGCCACTTGTGGGATATTTCTGCAGATTCAGGGTAATAAGTATTGAGTTTTGAGTATTTGATAAGTCCTATATTACAGGACAAAAAGTATTACAATCAAAAACCCGCAAGAAAAATGAAATCTTCAAATTTCCCCTTCACTGTGCTTTAATTCAGGCCATACATAAAGGAATATATGGTCATCTATACCGGATCCCACATCACCAGCGCTGCACCTCTTGTACTTCCCCATCAGCTCTCTGTTTATAGGCTACACTCAGCCTGTATACAGAACGCCACAGACTGAGGGTTTAATCCAGTGATGGGCAACCTTTTGAGCCCAGTGTGTCAAAAATCGCCAAAAAAAACGAGCATAACTCGGGGGGGGGGGGGGGTCACTTCGAGGAAAAAAACCATAAATTCGCAATATTTTTAGTTTAAATAACAAAAATGTATAATTGTAATGAATAACTAGTTAATAAACCCAAAACACCCATAGCACAGGCCCTCGCCTCTCCCAGCATCCCCCTCACTTATCTTAGTAATGATGAGTCCCCAGCAGGGACAGTGCCCCCACAACGACCCCCAGCAGCGACAGCGCCCGCCCACTGCAGCCCCCAGTAGCGACAGCGCCCCCGCCTACAGTGATAGCACCCCCCACAGCGACAGCGGCCCCCCAGCAGTAACAGTGGGCCCCCAGCAGCAACAGCGCTCCCCTCAGCAGCCCCCCAGCAGCAACAGCGACCCCCACCAGTGACCTCCAGCAGCGACAGCGCCCCCCCACCAGCGGCCCCCCAGCAGCGACAGCGCCCCCCTCAGCAGCCCCCCAGCAGCGATAGCGTACCCCACCAGTGACCCCCAGCAGCGACAGCGCCCCCCCCCCAGCGGCCCCCAGCAGGGATAGCGCCCCCCTCAGCAGCCCCCCAGCAGCGACAATGCCCCCCACAGCGGCCCCAGCAGTGACAGTGCTCCCCACAGCAGCCCCCCAGCAGCGACAGCGGCCCCACAGCAGTGACAGTGCCCCCCAAGACCCACGTACTTACCCCCTCCACGAACTGGAAGATCCGCTGCCCTCTGCGCTGCCTTCGGCGATGATCTCCGGCGCACACTGTGACATCAGTGTGCTGCCGACGCCTCCTTTCCCAGAAGCTCTCGCGGAACCAAGTGATAAGAGACGTTGACGGAGGGGGGGGAGAGTATCCCGGCTGCACACTGACATCATGGTGTGCACCAGGATCAGCCCTGTTAGTAGCGCTGGTTATTGAATACCAGCAGGGGAGCTGCGACCCCTGCTAGTATTCACTAACGGTGTGATCGGCCGACAGTGGCCGCGTGTCAGCGACTATGGCCATGCATGTCAGTGCTGGCACGCGTGTCATATGTTCGCCATCACGGGTTTAATCAATGGGTTCGTTCTCATCAACATGTTTCTCACATGCTATTCCTGGGCGCGAATAAAGATAGGACCTGCCCTATATTTCTGTGTATTACATAGAAAGCTGCCATACAATTCTATGACAGGTTAAAAACATCAAGGGGAAGGGTGTGACTCTGCGGACAACCCTTGTTCATGTGCAAATATGCTGCGTAACGATATGCGTATTGCAAATAAGGGAGATGGAGTAAAACCTCCACAGTGCCACCTATTGGAAGGCAGCATTCCTTCAAGCCAAAGTCAGACTTGTTATACAAGCCTTGTTACAATGACTGCGAATTAAAAGCAAAGCCAGACTCCGATCACGGCTATTTCCCGCGGGTGTCAGCTCTAGTTAACAGCTGACGCCCGCGCTGTATGCAGAGAGGTCGCCCCTCGACCTCTCTGCATACATACCCCGACGCTCCAGGACGCACATTTACGTCCTGGAGCAGAAAGGGGTTAAAAGACAAACAGCCATGGCAGCTCTAGGGACATTCAGAAGTCCTCGGGCTGCCATGACGTAGGAATGTTGGGCCATTTAAATGCAGCTGTCAGAATTGACAACGCCATGTAAATGGTTAATGTCTGCGATCGGAATTATCTCTTTTGCAGCCGCTGACACACAAAGACAGCCGACACATCCCGCATATGGAGGAGGCTCAGCTCTCTAGCCCGCTCCATACAATCCCCATGCACATCTACAGTATATGTATAGCAGGTGTCACCAAGGGGTAAAAGTACCTGTAGGTAAGTGAAGCTGAACTACCTTTCTGCGACTTCTGTCTTGCATCGTTTCCCAACGAGTGGCCAATTCTCTCAGTCCCAATATCGATATTATTTGCTCAGTAAAAGATGAAGTTATTTGTATTGGGTTTCCTAAGACTGTGTAGGACACAAGCCTGACATGGCCTATGAGGGCAAACAGTGGGGCAGGGAGCTGAGGGTTCTCGCTCCTTATTAGGGCTCCTTCACACGGACGTATTTGCACACACAATATGCAGTGAATAGAACCCATTGATTTCCACGGGTTTGTTCACATTTCTGTGATTTCTGCACGCAAAAGAAAAAGAACATGTTCTATTCTGCGCATTTGTGCACCAAAGGTCCTCGTAGAAGCCAATGGGGCGTGCGCAAATGTGCGCGGAACATGCAAGGAGATGCATGAAACACAGCGTAATTCCGCTGGAAAAAGAACACTTCTGGAACTCATTAAGACTTTTTAGCTATTTCAAATGGTGCATTTTTTTAACTGTACGCACAATGAACATGCCTTGCGGGCACAAAAAGTACAATAAAATACTAAAAAAAAAAAAGTTAATTCTGCAAATACGCTGCGCTCGTGTGAAGGGGGCCTTAAGAAGTTGTAAAATGACACACCAGGCTGGTTTTAGTTATTCATTTACTTGTTACAGAACTCGTTTTATGACTGTGGCGCTGCTGTTGACCCGGCCTATTGCCACATATGGCAGCAAAATTGTACTATGTATCTTACACACACTGTCTTAAGGCCCATTTACACGGAGCGATGATTGCTCAAAGATCGCTCAAACAGCAGTCTGAGTGACAGCTTTGAGCGATCATTTTGCATAAACTATTAAGTAGCTTCTCGGCTACTTAATAGCAATTTAGTGTGCAAATGAAGCCTTTAGCTGAAAGCAGTTAATAGCCCGAGGGCTCTTATCTGCATTCAGATCCTCCAAGGGGTAAACAATGCTATCAGCACTACCTGTGGAGAACTGCTGATAAGGGTGACTACCCACTACAGTTTTTTTTTCACTGCAAAATTTGCAGCGTTTTTTTTTTCCTCCAGGGGTCTATGGGGCTTGTAATGTTAAAATCACGGTAAATTGCGATTTTGCGCAATCGCGATTTTAACATTACAAGTCCCATAGACCCCTGGAGGAAAAAAAACGCTGTGAATTTTGCAGTAAAAAAAAAACCTGTAGTGGATAGTCACCCTAAGGGCGCCCACCCACTGGCGTTTTTTTTCCCTGCGAAATTCGCAGCATTTTTTTCTCTGCAGGGGTCTATGGGACTTGTAATGTTAAAATCGCGATTTTAACATTACAAGTCCCATAGACCCCTGCAGAGAAAAAGATGCTGCGAATTTCGCAGGGAAAAAAAACGCCAGTGGGTGGGCGCCCTAAGGCTGAAGGATGATTTTTAGGTTGGCCTGAATTTAACGATCAGCTTGCACTGCACGAAAAGTACACGATGGACGCACATTTAGACGCACGATGATCGCTCAAACGATCCCATTTTTAGCTTTTTTTGAGTGATCATCGCTCCGTGTAAATGGGCCTATACGCATGTCAACTGCTTTTTTTGCTTATATTTACCATGTCGTTGCGAAGCAATGTAATTGTGCATGTACAGTGTTCAGTACGAGCCCGTAGAGAACAGTGGGCTCTCTCACACGCTGCATTCTTTTTTGCGCTGGCTTGTTACACAATTCCTACACACTAATGTGAATGAAACTCAGCAAGGTATTTGATTGCCTGCGAATTATCACATGAGTGTACAGCGCACGCATAATAGGCGGTAATTTTACGGTAATGTGAGCTTGGCCTTGAGGATATATTTTACTTCCATGTGTTAATATGTTTATGTCCATACACATCATTATGACATAAATAAAATAAAACCAAAATAAAAACAAACTAGAGAAGGGGAAATAAACATGTTACTTCTTTTCTCATTGCTTTCCAGCTAGAATGAATGTAGCACTTGTACATTTAACGCCGTTGTCTCTTTATTACTGAGCCAGTAAGCAACCTGCAGAATGTTCCCTCTGGTTGCATTCTCTGTGTTCGCCTGTGTGTGTCACTGTCAGACTACTTATCACTATTAATCTAGGGGTTGTACACAGAACATGTACTTTGTATCCAGTACAAACCCATATTTCTAAGTAGTCTAAAAACTTGGTCATGGATTTACAAGTTACTAATAGACTAAGGTGATTGAATGTGAAGTTATTTCTTCTCATAGTAATTTATTTCCTCAGAATATACATTTATTTATTTTTCCTGGGCTGTGCTTCAAGAACCTACTTGAGGTTCTTCCTTAGGCTTAATGGAATAGATCAGAAAAGGCATGGATATCTACACACACATACATATGACAAGGCACAGACATGGTGTGCAGAGATGAGCGAACGTACTCGTCCGAGCTTGATACTCGTTCGAGTATTAGCGTGTTCGAGATGCTCGTTACTCGTAACGAGTACCACGTGATGTTCGAGTTACTTTCACTTTCCTCTCTGAGACGTTAGCGCGCTTTTCTGGCCAATTGAAAGACAGGGAAGGCATTACAACTTCCCCCTGCGACGTTCAAGCCCTATACCACCCCCCTGTTGTGAGTGGCTGGGGAGATCAGGTGTCACCCGAGTATAAAAATCAGCCCCTCCCGCGGTTCGGCTCAGATGCGGTGTGACATAGCTGAGGGACAGTGCAGTTGGTGCCGGAGCTGCTGTAGGGAGAGTGTTAGGAGTTAGTGTAGGCTTCAAGAACCCCAACGGTCCTTCTTAGGGCCACATCTGACCGTGTGCAGTACTGTGGAGGCTGCTTTTTGCAGTGTTGCACAATTTTTTTTTTTTGGTATATCGGCCGTGCAGAGCATTGCGCCCTGCAGTAATACTCCAGGGACAGAAGTGTGAAGGCAGGGAGAGCAGTAGGAGTTATTGTAGGCTTCAAGAACCCCAACGGTCCTTCTTAGGGCCACATCTAACCGTGTGCAGTAGTGTGGAGGCTGCTTTTTGCAGTGTTGCACATTTTTTTTTTTTTGGTATATCGGCCGTGCAGAGCATTGCGCCCTGCAGTAATACTCCAGGGACAGAATTGTGGAGGCAGGGCCAGAAGACATATATTATTGATTGAATATACGCAGTGGGCCTTTTCTAAAAAATATTGGGCAAAAAAGCTATTTGGCCTGCCTGTCACTGCTCAGTGTTCTGGGTCTGTGTGTGCTGGGTGTAGTAGTTCTACAAATAAATACGCAGCCAGCTAAGTGTTACAGCAGGCGTGCGCCAAATTATTTCCTGGCTCTGAAATCACACCTCTGTTGCAGTTAATAACAGTGCAACACTCTGCAGTTCTGTGACACACTCCAGGGACAGAAGACATATATTATTGATTGAATATACGCAGTGGGCCTTTTCTAAAAAATATTGGGCAAAAAATCTATTTGGCCTGCCTGTCACTGTGCTCAGTGTTCTGGGTCTGTGTGTGCTGGGTGTAGTAGTTCTACAAATAAATACGCAGCCAGCTAAGTGTTACAGCAGGCGTGCGCCAAATTATTTCCTGGCGTTCCGTAAGCGAAGTCAGCCTCCAACCACAGGCCAATAAGCGGCACATTTAATTACAGCGTTCTGTTTCTGCATTACTGGTAATACAGCATGCTGAGGGGTAGGGGTAGGCCTAGAGGACGTGGGCGCGGCCGAGGACGCGGAGGCCCTAGTCCGGGTGTGGGCACAGGCCGAGCTCCTGATCCAGGTGTATCGCAGCCGACTGCTGCGGGATTAGGAGAGAGGCACGTTTCTGGCGTCCCCACATTCATAGCACATTTAATGGGTCCACGCGGTAGACCTTTATTAGAAAATGAGCAGTGTGAGCAGGTCCTGTCGAGGATGGCAGAAAGTGCTTCCAGCAACCTATCGTCCACCCACAGTTCTGCGCCGTCCACTGCTGCAACTCAGAATCCTCTGGCTGCTGCTCCTCCTTCCTCCCAGCCTCCTCACTCCATGAAAATGAGACATTCTGAGGAGCGGGCAGACTCCCAGGAACTGTTCTCGGGCCCCTGCTCAGATTGGGTAGCAGTGGTTCCTCTCCCACCAGAGGAGTTTATCGTGACCGATGCCCAACCATTGCAAAGTTCCCGGGGTCTGGGGGATGAGGATGGGGACTTCCGGCAACTGTCTCAAGACCTTTCAGTGGGTGAGGAGGCCGATGACGATGAGACACAGTTGTCTATCAGTGAGGTAGTAGTAAGAGCATTAAGTTCGAGGGAGGAGCGCACCGAGGATTCGGAGGAAGAGCAGCAGGACAATGAGGTGACTGACCCCACCTGGTTTGCTACGCCTACTGAGGACAGGTCTTCAGAGGGGGAGGCAAGGGCAGCAGCAGGGCAGGTTGCAAGAGGCAGTGCGGTGTCCAGGGGTAGAGGCAGGGCCAGACCGAATAATCCACCAACTGTTTCCCAAAGCACACCCTCGCTCCATGCCACCCTGCAGAGGCCGAGGTGCTCAAAGGTCTGGCAGTTTTTCACTGAGAGTGCAGACGACCGACGAACAGTGGTGTGCAACCTTTGTGGCGCCAAGATCAGCCGGTGAGCCACCACCACCAGCCTCACCACCACCAGCATGATATGATGGCCAAGCACCCCACAAGGTGGGACGAAGGCCGTTCACCGCCTCCGGTTTGCACTGCTGCCTCTCCCCCTGTGCCCCAACCTGCCACTGAGATCCAACCCCGCTCTGAGGACACAGGCACTACCGTCTCCTGGCCTACACCCACACCCTCACCTCCGCTGTCCTCGGCCCCATCCAGCAGTGTCTCTCAGCGCACCGTCCAGCCGTCGCTAGCGCAAGTGTTTGAGCGCAAGCGCAAGTACGCCGCCACGCACCCGCACGCTCAAGCGTTAAACGTGCACGTAGCCAAATTTATCAGCCTGGAGATGCTGCCGTATAGGGTTGTGGAAACGGAGTCCTTCAAAAGCATGATGGCGGCGGCGGCCCCGCGCTACTCGGTTCCCAGTCGCCACTACTTTTCCCGATGTGCCGTCCCAGCCCTGCACGACCACGTCTCCCGCAACATTGTACGCGCCCTCACCAACGCGGTTACTGCCAAGGTCCACTTAACAACGGACACGTGGACAAGCACAGGCGGGCAGGGCCACTATATCTCCCTGACGGCACATTGGGTGAATTTAGTGGAGGCTGGGACAGAGTCAGAGCCTGGGACCGCTCACGTCCTACCCACCCCCAGAATTGCGGGCCACAGCTCGGTGGTGGTATCTGTGGCGGTGTATGCTTCCTCCACTAAAGCACCCTCCTCCTCCTCCAACACAACCTCTGTCTCGCAATCAAGATGTGTCAGCAGCAGCACGTCGCCAGCAGTCGGTGTCGCGCGTCGTGGCAGCACAGCGGTGGGCAAGTGTCAGCAGGCCATGCTGAAACTACTCAGCTTAGGAGATAAGAGGCACACGGCCCACGAACTGCTGCAGGGTCTGACCGAGCAGACCGACCGCTGGCTTGCGCCGCTGAGCCTCCAACCGGGCATGGTCGTGTGTGACAACGGCCGTAACCTGGTGGTGGCTCTGCAGCTCGGCAGCCTCACGCACGTGCCATGCCTGGCCCACGTCTTTAATTTGGTGGTTCAGCGCTTTCTGAAAAGCTACCCACGCTTGTCAGACCTGCTCGGAAAGGTGCGCCGCCTCTGCGCACATTTCCGCAAGTTCCACACGGACGCTGCCACCCTGCGCACCCTGCAACATCGGTTTAATCTGCCAGTGCACCGACTGCTGTGCGACGTGCCCACACGGTGGAACTCTACGCTCCACATGTTGGCCAGGCTCTATGAGCAGCGTAGAGCTATAGTGGAATACCAACTCCAACATGGGCGGCGCAGTGGGAGTCAGCCTCCTCAATTATTTTCAGAAGAGTGGGCCTGGTTGGCAGACATCTGCCGGGTCCTTGGAAAGTTTGAGGAGTCTACCCAGGTGGTGAGCGGCGATGCTGCAATCATTAGCGTCACCATTCCTCTGCTATGCCTCTTGAGAAGTTCCCTGCAAAGCATAAAGGCAGATGCTTTGCGCTCGGAAACAGAGCCGGGGGAAGACAGTATGTCGCTGGATAGTCAGAGCACCCTCCTGTCTATATCTCAGCGCGGTGAGGAGGAGGAGGAAGATGAGGAGGAGGGGGAAGAGACAGTTTGGCCCACTGGTGAGGGTACACATGCTGGTGGCCTGTCATCCTTTCAGCGTATATGGCCTGAGGAGGAGGATACTGAAAGTGATCTTCCTAGTGAGGACAGCCATGTGTTGCGTACAGGTACCCTGGCACACATGGCTGACTTCATGTTAGGATGCCTTTCTCGTGACCCTCGCGTTACACGCATTCTGGCCACTACAGATTACTGGGTGTACACACTGCTCGACCCACTGTATAAGGAGAACCTTTCCACTCTCATACCCGAAGAGGAAAGGGGTTCGAGAGTGATGCTATACCACAGGACCCTGGCGGACAAGCTGATGGTAAAATTCCCATCCAACAGCACTAGTGGCAGAAGGCGCAGTTCCGAGGGCCAGGTAGCAGGGGAAGCGCGGAGATCAGGCAGCATGTACAGCACAGGCAGGGCAACACTCTTTAAGGCCCTTGACTGCTTTATGGCTCCCCAGACTGTGTCACCGCTCCCCAGTCACGGCTGAGTCGGCGGGAGCACTGTAAAAGGATGGTGAGGGAGTACGTAGCCGATCGCACGACCATCCTCGGTGAAGCCTCTGCCCCCTACAACTACTGGGTGTCGAAGCTGGACACGTGGCCTGAACTCGCGCTGTATGCCCTGGAGGTGCTTGCTTGTCCTGCGGCTAGCGTCTTGTCAGAGAGGGTGTTTAGTGCGGCTGGGGGAATCATCACAAATAAGCGTACCCGCCTGTCAACCGACAGTGCCGACAGGCTAACACTCATCAAGATGAACAAAGCCTGGATTTCCCCAGACTTCTCTTCTCCACCAGCGGACAGCAGCGAAACCTAAGCAATACGTAGGCTGCACCCGCGGATGGAAGCATCGTTCTCTATCCCCATCAAAAACGGGGACCTTTTAGCTTCATCAATCTGTGTATAATATTCCTCCTCCTCCTCCTGCTCCTCCTCCTGAAACCTCACATAATCACGCCAAACGGGCAATTTTTCTTAGGCCCACAAGGCTCAGTCATATAATTTTTCTAAACAATTTTTATACGTTTCAATGCTCATTAAAGCGTTGAAACTTTCACCTCAACCAATTTTTATTTTAACTGGGCTGCCTCCAGGCCTAGTTACCAATTAAGCCACATTAACCAAAGCGATTAATGGGTTTCACCTGCCCTCTTGGTTGGGCATGGGAAATTTTTCTGATGTACATTAGTACTGTTGATACACCAATTTTTGGGGGCCCTCGCCTACAGTGTAATCAAATTAATTTTTAGCCCACCTGCATTACAGCTACATCAGCTGTGTTGGGCAGTGCAATGGGATGTATTTATGTACCGCCGGTGGCTTCCTGGCACCCTCCCATGCTGTGGGTCCACAGGGAGTTGTAAATGCATCTGTGTCCACTTCTAAAGAACCCCAGTCTGACTGGGGCATGCAGTGTGGGCCGAAGCCCACCTGCATTAAACATGACATTATTACCTCAGCTGTGATGGGCAATGCAATGGGATATTTTTATGTACTGCCGGTGGCTTCCTGGCACCCACCCATGCTGTGGGTCCACAGGGAGTTGTAAATGCATCTGTGTCCACTTCTAAAGAACCCCAGTCTGACTGGGGCATGCAGTGTGGGCCGAAGCCCACCTGCATTAAACATGACATTATTACCTCAGCTGTGATGGGCAATGCAATGGGATATATTTATGTACCGCCGGTGGGTTCCAGGGAGCCACCCATGCTGTGGGTGCACACGGAATTCCCATTGCGGAGTTGTACCTGCCTGTGACTATTTATAAAAAACTGCGGTCTGACTGGGGCATGCAGACACCTTGACAGAATGAATAGTGTGTGGCACATAGGTTCCCCATTGCTATGCCCACGTGTGCAGCTCCAGATGGAGGTGGCACAGGATTGGATTTCTCATTGCTTCTGTACAGCATTGTGGACTATCGCCCCGCCCCTTTTAAAGAGGGTCGCTGCCTAGCCATGCCAACCCTCTGCAGTCTGTGCCTGCGGTTCCTCTGGCAGACGCACTTATAAATAGACATGAGTGTGGCGTGGCATGAGGGCAGCTGAAGGCTGCGCAGGGACAATTTGGTGTGCGCTGTGGACACTGGGTCGTGCGGGGGGGTTGGGCAGCATGTAACCCAGGAGAAGTGGCAGCGGAGTGTCATGCAGGCAGTGATTGTGCTTTGTTGGAGGTAGTGTGGTGCTTAGCTAGGGTATCCATTGCTAATGAGAGCTTTTCAGAAGTAAAAGTTGTTGGGAGGGGGGGGCCCACTCTTGCCGCTATTGTGGCTTAATAGTGGGACCTGTGAACTTGAGATGCAGCCCAACATGTAGCCCCTCGCCTGCCCTATCCGTTGCTGTGTCGTTCCCATCACTTTCTTGAATTGCCCAGATTTTCACAAATTAAAACCTTAGCGAGCATCGGCGATATACAAAAATGCTCGGGTCGCCCATTGACTTCAATGGGGTTCGTTATTCGAAACGAACCCTCGAGCATCGTGAAAAGTTCGTCTTGAGTAACGAGCACCCGAGCATTTTGGTGCTCGCTCATCTCTAATGGTGTGATTAATTTGCACTTAGAATAATACCAGAACAGGGTGAGCAGAGGAGTAAATATTTAATTCGTCCACTGATAAGGGATGTTAAAGTTCTATGGTCTCTAGATTGGTGTTATGGGGTCACCAGGCCTGCCTGTTATCTCTGCTATAGATTTCTCATGATCTCCACTGATGAATGAATCAACTTCCAATGTTTATTCCGGTCTTAAGGCTGCATTCCCACGAACGTATATCGGCTTGGTTTTTACGCCGAGCCGATATACGTTGTCCTCGTGTGCAGGGGGGGAGGATGGAAGAGCCAGGAGCTGGAACTGAGCTCCCGCCCCCTCTCTGCCTCCTCTCCGCGCCTCTGCACTATTTGCAATGAGAGGAGGCGGGGCGGGGCTAAGTTCCAAGAATTAGCCCCGCCCCTGTCCCGCCTCTCCCCATTGCAAATAGTGCAGAGGGGCGGAGAGGAGGCAGAGAGGGGGCGGGAGCTCAGTTCCTGTTCCTGGCTCTTCCAGGCTCCCCCCTGCACACGCGGACGACGTATATCGGCTCGGCGTGAAAACCGAGCCGATATAGGTTCGTGGGAATGCAGCCTAAGTGTCAAAGATGGTTATAAAGTTGTACTCCCAAATTCTTCTATGACGTTGAGATTTGAAGTTTCCTTTTAATATAGCAACTTTCAATGCTCAGCCACAGGTAATTCCATCTTTCTTTAACTGTATGACGATGAGATCTCATCCTCGCTTTCAGTTTTTGTCCTGTTTCTCCAGGATAAACGGTCCCAACAGGACATTTACTGCACAGGATCAGGTACACAACATCATACATGGAACATGTGAATATCCAGAGATCTTATAGTCCTGCCCTAAGGACCTACCATATTTTTCGCTCTATAAGGGCTTTTACTGACTAGCATTTTTTTTTTCGCTGCGATTTCACAGTGGGTTTTTTTTCCCAAATGTCAATGGGACTTTCTAATGTTAAAATTGCATTGCACAAAAATCACGTTTCTGCGATTTTTGTGCAATGCGATTTTAACATTAGAAAGTCCCATTGACATTTGGGTAGAAAAATGCAGCAAAATCGCAGTGAAAAAAAACGCTAGTCAGTAAAAACCCTAAGATGCACTTGTTTTCCTCCCAAAGGAGTACCACACAAATAAAAAAGTACATCAATGAACACTGTATGGCTGCTTTCACGCCTGTGTTAGGGTCAGTTCAGAGTTTCCGTCTCTTTGCTCCGTTTTTGGAAGAGAGAAGCTGAAAAAAAAACAGATCCATTTTTTCCCCACTGACCTTAATGGGGTTTCAAAAGCGAAAAGCAAATTAAAAGGCCTTCATGTGCTTCCATTACATCAAGTTTCCAATTTTTGGCCATAAAAATAATGTTGCAGACCATGCTATTTTTCTGTTTAAAAAAGAGGAAATCTGACAGAATGGAAACCTTTCCATTTAAACCCCACTGAAATCAATAGGGGAAGAAAACTATCCGATATTTTTTATTTCAGTTTTATTTCAGTTTCTTTCCTTAAAGGGGTTGTCCCGCGCCGAAACGGGTTTTTTTTTTTTTCAACCCCCCCCCGTTTGGCGCGAGACAACCCCGATGCAGGGGTTAAAAAAAAAAACGCTCAGCGCTTACCTAAATCCCCGCGCTCCGGTGACTTCTATACTTACCGGTTGAAGATGGCCGCCGGGGTCTGCTCCCTCCGTGGACCGCAGCTCTTCTGTGCGGTCCATTGCCGATTCCAGCCTCCTGATTGGCTGGAATCGGCACGTGACGGGGTGGAGCTACACGGAGCTACACGGAGCCCCATTGAGAAGATAAGAAGACCCGGACTGCGCAAGCGCGTCTAATTTGGCCATTCGACCATTTTAGACGGCGAAAATTAGACGGCAACCATGGAAACGAGGACGCCAGCAGCGGAGCAGGTAAGTGAAAAACTTTTTATAACTTCTGTATGGCTCATAATTAATGCACGATGTACATTACAAAGTGCATTAATATGGCCATACAGAAGTGTATAGACCCACTTGCTGCCGCGGGACAACCCCTTTAAATGGAGCAGGGAAACCCTGAACTGATCCCTAATGCAAGTGTGAAAGCAGCCTAAGGCCTCATGTCCACGGGGAAAATCAAATCTGCTCCGGATTTGTAACGCGGATTTGGGCCGCGGATGCAGTGCGGATGAGCTTAAAATAGTATTTTATTGCATGCGGATGACACGCGGATGCGTTTTTTTTCACGCGTGTATGCACGCGGATGGCATTTTTGCATCTGCGCGTGAAAAAAAATGCAAGGCCACTGAAAAAGAAGCCAAACTTGTAATCCGCATGCAGATTTCACGCACCCAAATAAATGGCATTTAACACCCGCAGCGGATTTCCCGCACCCCATAGAGATCAATGGGGCCATCCGGAGCGTGATCCGCACCTAAATGGAGCATGTCCATTTTTTTTCATGCTCCATGATTTTTCTAATTCACATTTATTGACCATCCGCGGGTATTTAGCTACCCGCGGGTGGTCAATGCATTCCTATGGGGCGCGGATCCGCGCGCGGGTGATCCGCTGCGGATTTTAATTATTATTTTCCCCGTGGACATGAGGCCTTAATGCTGCTCAACCCATAGTTACAAATACAATTTATATGTTTACAAACGTAGCTGAATGATACATTCAGTAAACCTAATCTGTACTTCATCTAATGTCCAGTAGATGTCCCCATAATTATTTTGTATAGGCAGTATGGTTCCCTAAAGTCAATAAATAGATACTACCGTATAAACACTACAAATAGGATTATGTGTTTACAAATATAAATTAGGTAAATGATATATTCAGCAATCCAGAGCTGCATTTTATATTACTGGTATATTCCATAGATGTCATGCATTTTGTACAAAGCGTATCATTTCCTAATTTTCCTTACGCTGGTGTATTCTCATTCAGATCCAGGGAATAAAGAGAAGGGAGAAAAAGGAGAAGGGGGGAAACAAAACTAATAAATCATATTTGTCCTTTCATTAGGCCGGTTCATTTGGTCGGTCCTTAATCTATGTATCAAATATGTCTCTCTTTTATACAATGTTTGTACAATCTATAAAAGCAATCTTTGGAATTAAATCAATAGGGATGATAGAGAGAGGATTTAGTTCACCTTTGGCCCAATTCACACGGGTGTATTTGCATTGCTGAATCTGGAGCGACCATCCACCTCCGGATTCCACAGCAAATACCACCCATAAACCTGCTATGGAAAATCGCTTTTCCATGTCCACGAGCGGAAATCAATTGTGATTTCCGCTCACAGAGGGAAAATCAGAACATGTTCTATTTCAGCGTGGATTCCATGCAGACGGCTTCCATTGAAGTCAATGGAAGCCGTCCGATCGGCAGCCAATCCGCAGCTGTCACTGTGAACGGGCCGTGGAATCCGCGTCATTGTCTAGCGACGGTGTGGCATTATCTGTACTGCGCATGTGTGCCGGCTCGCCAGCCGGACCATGCGCAGCACAGATAAGAAGACATTGGACAGGTATGCATGGGTCACTGTCCGGTCACTGGGTCGGATTCTGCTGCAGGATCCCGTATGCGGAATCCGACTCGGCCATGTACATTCGGCCTTTGGGAAATAAGATACATTGTCAAGAAACACTGTGATCTAGAAAAACTACTCTAATGTTAGATCTAGAGATGAGCGAACGTACTCGTCCGAGCTTGATACTCGTTCGAGTATTAGCGTGTTCGAGATGCTCGTTACTCGTGACGAGTACCACGCGATGTTCGAGTTACTTTCACTTTCATCTCTGAGACGTTAGCGCGCTTTTCTGGCCAATAGAAAGACAGGGAAGGCATTACAACTCCCCCCTGCGACGTTCAAGCCCTATACCACCCCCCTGCAGTGAGTGGCTGGCGAGATCAGGTGTCACCCGAGTATATAAATCGGCCCCTCCCGCGGCTCGCCACAGATGCGTTCTGACATACTTTAGGGAAAGTGCTGTCTTGGTGGAGCTGCTATAGGGAGAGCGTTAGGAGTATTTTAGGCTTCAAGAACCCCAACGGTCCTTCTTAGGGCCACATCTAACCGTGTGCAGTACTGTGGAGGCTGCTTTTTGCAGTATTGCACTTTTTTTTTTTTTGTATATCGGCCGTGCAGAGCATTGCGCCCTGCAGTAATATTACAGGGCCAGAAGTGCTTAGGCAGGGACAGAAGACATATTGATTGAATATAGGCAGTGGGCCTTTGCTAAAAAATTTGTGGGAAAAAATCTATTTGGGCTGCCTGTGAGTGTCCTCAGTGTTCTGGGTCTGTGCTGGGTGTAGTAGTCCTCCTCATTCATACGCAGCCAGCTAAGTGTTACAGCAGGCTTGCACAAAATTATTTCCTGGCTCTGTCTGGGCTGTGAAATCACCGCTGTATTGCAGTTCACAGTGCAACACTCTGCAGTTCTTTGACATACTCCAGGGCCAGAAGCGCTTAGGCAGGGACAGAAGACATATTGATTGAATATAGGCAGTGGGCCTTTGCAAAAACAATTGGGGAAAAAAATCTATTTGGGCTGCCTGTGAGTGTCCTCAGTGTTCTGGGTCTCTGCTGGGTGTAGTAGTCCTCCAAATTCATACGCAGCCAGCTAAGTGTTACAGCAGGCTTGCGCAAAATTATTTCCTGGCGTTCCGTAAGCGAAGTCAGCCTCCAAACACAGGCCAATAAGCGGCACATTTAATTACAGCGTTCTGTTTCTGCATTACAGGTAATACAGCATGCTGAGGGGTAGGGGTAGGCCTAGAGGACGTGGACGCAGCCAAGGACGCGGAGGCCCAAGTCAGGGTGTGGGCACAGGCCGAGCTCCTGATCCAGGTGTATCGCAGCCGACTGCTGCGGGATTAGGAGAGAGGCACGTTTCTGGCGTCCCCACATTCATCGCACAATTAATGGGTCCACGCGGTAGACCTTTATTAGAAAATGAGCAGTGTGAGCAGGTCCTGTCGTGGATGGCAGAAAGTGCATCCAGCAATCTATCGTCCACCCACAGTTCTGCGCCGTCCACTGCTGCAACTCTGAATCCTCTGGCTGCTGCTCCTCCTTCCTCCCAGCCTCCTCACTCCATTACAATGACACATTCTGAGGAGCGGGCAGACTCCCAGGAACTGTTCTCGGGCCCCTGCTCAGATTGGGCAGCAGTGGTTCCTCTCCCACCAGAGGAGTTTATCGTGACTGATGCCCAACCATTGGAAAGTTCCCGGGGTCTGGGGGATGAGGCTGGGAACTTCCGGCAACTGTCTCAAGAGCTTTCAGTGGGTGAGGAGGCCGATGACGATGAGACACAGTTGTCTATCAGTGAAGTAGTAGTAAGGGCAGTAAGTCCGAGGGAGGAGCGCACAGAGGATTCGGAGAAAGAGCAGCAGGACAATGAGGTGACTGACCCACCTGGTTTGCTACGCCTACTGAGGACAGGTCTTCAGAGGGGGAGGCAAGGGCAGCAGCAGGGCAGGTTGCAAGAGGCAGTGAGGTGTCCAGGGGTAGAGGCAGGGCCAGACCGAATAATCCACCAACTGTTTCACAAAGCGCCCCCTCGCGCCATGCCACCCTGCAGAGGCCGAGGTGCTCAAAGGTCTGGCAGTTTTTCACTGAGAGTGCAGACGACCGACGAACAGTGGTGTGCAACCTTTGTCGCGCCAAGATCAGCTGGGTAGCCACCACCACCAGCCTCACCACCACCAGCATGCGCAGACATATGATGGCCAAGCACCATGGCCGTTCACCGCCTCCGGTTTGCACCGCTGCCTCTCCCCCTGTGCCCCAACCTGCCACTGAGATTCAACCCCCCTCTGAGGACACAGGCACTACCGTCTCCTGGCCTGCACCCACACCCTCACCTCCGCTGTCCTCGGCCCCATCCACCAATGTCTGTCAGCGCACCGTCCAGCCGTTGCTAGCGCAAGTGTTTGAGCGCAAGCGCAAGTACGCCGCCACGCACCCGCACGCTTAAGCGTTAAACGTGCACATAGCCAAATTTATCAGCCTGGAGATGCTGCCGTATAGGGTTGTGGAAACGGAGTCTTTCAAAAATATGATGGCGGCGGCGGCCCCGCGCTACTCAGTTCCCAGTCGCCACTTCTTTTCCCGATGTGCTGTCCCAGCCCTGCATGACCACGTCTCCCGTAACATTGTACGCGCCCTCACCAACGCGGTCACTGCCAAGGTCCACTTAACAACGGACACGTGGACAAGCACAGGCAAGCAGGGCCACTATATCTCCCTGACGGCACATTGGGTGAATTTAGTGGAGGCTGGGACAGAGTCAGAGCCTGGGACCGCTCACGTCCTACCCACCCCCAGAATTGCGGGCCCCAGCTCGGTGCTGGTATCTGCGGCGGTGTATGCTTCCTCCACTAAACCACCCTCCTCCTCCTCCTCCAACGCAACCTCTGTCTCACAATCAAGATGTGTCAGCAGAAGCAGCACGTCGCCGGCAGTCGGTGTCGCGTGGCGTGGCAGCACAGCGGTGGGCAAGCGGCAGCAGGCCGTGCTGAAACTACTCAGCTTAGGAGATAAGAGGCACACGGCCCACGAACTGCTGCAGGGTCTGACAGAGCAGACCGACCGCTGGCTTGTGCCGCTGAGCCTCCAACCGGGCATGGTCATGTGTGACAACGGCCGTAACCTGGTGGCGGCTCGGCAGCTCGGCAGCCTCACGCACGTGCCATGCCTGGCTCACGTCTTTAATTTGGTGGTTCAGCGCTTTCTGAAAAGCTACCCATGCTTGACAGACCTGCTCGGAAAGGTGCGCCGGCTCTGCGCACATTTTCGCAAGTCCCACACGGACGCTGCCACCCTGCGCACCCTGCAACATCGGTTTAATCTGCCAGTGCACCGACTGCTGTGCGACGTGCCCACACGGTGGAACTCTACGCTCCACATGTTGGCCAGGCTCTATGAGCAGCGTAGAGCTATAGTGGAATACCAACTCCAACATGGGCGGCGCAGTGGGAGTCAGCCTCCTCAATTCTTTTCAGAAGAGTGGGCCTGGTTGGCAGACATCTGCCAGGTCCTTGGAAAGTTTGAGGAGTCTACCCAGGTGGTGAGCGGCGATGCTGCAATCATTAGCGTCACCATTCCTCTGCTATGCCTCTTGAGAAGTTCCCTGCAAAGCATAAAGGCAGACGCTTTGCACTCGGTAACAGAGCCGGGGGAAGACAGTATGTCGCTGGATAGTCAGAGCACCCTCCTGTCTATATCTCAGCGTGGTGAGGAGGAGGAGGAGGGGGAGGAGGATGAGGAGGAGGGGGAAGAGACAGCTTGACCCACTGCTGAGGGTACACATGCTGCTTGCCTGTCATCCTTTCAGCGTGTATGGCCTGAGGAGGAGGAGGAGGATCCTGAAAGTGATCTTCCTAGTGAGGACAGCCATGTGTTGCGTACAGGTACCCTGGCACACATGGCTGACTTCATGTTAGGATGCCTTTCTCGTGACCCTCGCGTTACACGCATTCTGGCCACTACCGATTACTGGGTATACACACTGCTTGACCCACGGTATAAGGAGAACCTTTCCACTCTCATACCCGAAGAGGAAAGGGGTTCGAGAGTGATGCTATACCACAGGACCCTGGCGGACAAACTGATGGTAAAATTCCCATCCGACAGCGCTAGTGGCAGAAGGCGCAGTTCCGAGGGCCAGGTAGCAGGGGAGGCGCGGAGATCAGGCAGCATGTACAGCACAGGCAGGGGAACACTCTCTAAGGCCCTGGACAGCTTTATGGCTCCCCAGCAAGACTGTGTCACCGCTCCCCAGTCAAGGCTGAGTCTGCGGGAGCACTGTAAAAGGATGGTGAGGGAGTACGTAGCCGATCGCACGACCGTCCTCCGTGACGCCTCTGCCCCCTACAACTACTGGGTGTCGAAGCTGGACACGTGGCCTGAACTCGCGCTGTATGCCCTGGAGGTGCTTGCTTGTCCTGCGGCTAGCGTCTTGTCAGAGAGGGTGTTTAGTGCGGCTGGGGGAATCATCACAGATAAGCGTACCCGCCTGTCAACCGACAGTGCCAACAGGCTTACACTCATCAAGATGAACAAAGCCTGGATTTCCCCAGACTTCTCTTCTCCACCAGCGGACAGCAGCGATACCTAAGCAATACGTAGGCTGCACCCGCGGATGGAAGCATCGTTCTCTATCCCCATCAAAAACGGGGACCTTTTGCTTCATCAATCTGTGTATAATATTCCTCCTCCTCCTCCTGCTCCTCCTCCTGAAACCTCACGTAATCACGCCGAACGGGCAATTTTTCTTCGGCCCACAAGGCTCAGTCATATCATTTTTGTAAACAATTTTTATACGTTTCAATGCTCTTTAGAGCGTTGAAACTTTCACCTCAACCAATTTTTATTTTAACTGGGCTGCCTCCAGGCCTAGTTACCAATTAAGCCACATTAACCAAAGCGATTAATAGATTTCACCTGCCCTCTTGGTTGGGCATGGGCAATTTTTCTCAGGTACATTAGTACTGTTGGTACACCAATTTTTGTGGGCCCTCGCCTACAGTGTAATCAAATGAATTTTTAGCCCACCTGCATTAAAGCTGACGTTACATCAGCTGTGCTGGGCACTGCAATGGGATATATTTATGTACCGCCGGTGGCTTCCTGGCACCCACCCATGCTGTCGGTCCACACAGAGTTGTAACTGCATGTGTCCACTTCTAAAGAACCCCAGTCTGACTGGGGCATGCAGTGTGGGCCGAAGCCCACCTGCATTAAGCACGACATTACCTCAGCTGTGTTGGGCACTGCAATGGGATATATTTATGTACCGCCGGTGGGTTCCAGGGAGCCACCCATGCCGTGGGTCCACAGGGAGTTGTAACTGCATGTGTCTACTTCTAAAGAACCCCAGTTTGACTGGGGCATGCAGTGTGGGCCGAAGCCCACCTGCATTTAATCGGACGTTACCTCAGCTGTGATGGGCACTGCAATGGGATACATCTATGTACAGCCGGTGGGTTCCAGGGAGCCACCCATGCTGTGGGTGCACACGGAATTCCCATTGCGGAGTTGTACCTGGCTGTGACTATTTATAAAAAACCGCGGTCTGACTGGGGCATGCAGACACCTTGACAGAATGAATAGTGTGTGGCACATAGGTTCCCCATTGCTATGCCCACGTGTGCAGCTCCAGATGGAGGTGGCACAGGATTGGATTTCTCATTGCTTCTGTACAGCATTGTGGACTATCGCCCCGCCCCTTTTAAAGAGGGTCGCTGCCTAGCCGTGCCAACCCTCTGCAGTGTGTGCCTGCTTTTCCTCTGGCAGACGCACTTATAAATAGACATGAGGGTGGCGTGGCATGAGGGCAGCTGAAGGCTGGGCAGGGACAGTTTGGTGTGCGCTGTGGACACTGGGTCGTGGGGGGGGGGGGGTTGGGCAGCATGTAACCCAGGAGAAGTGGCAGCGGAGTGTCATGCAGGCAGTGATTGTGCTTTGTTGGAGGTAGTTTGGTGCTTAGCTAAGGTATGCCATGCTAATGAGGGCTTTTCAGAAGTAAAAGTTGTTGGGAGGGGGGGGGGGGCCACTCTTGCTGCTATTGTGGCTTAATAGTGGGACCTGGGAACTTGAGATGCAGCCCAACATGTAGCCCCTCGCCTGCCCTATCTGTTGCTGTGTCGTTCCCATCACTTTCTTGAATTGCCCAGATTTTCACAAATGGAAACCTTAGCAAGCATCGGCGATATACAAAAATGCTCGGGTCGCCCATTGACTTCAATGGGGTTCGTTACTCGAAACGAACCCTGGAGCATCGCGAAAAGTTCGTCTCGAGTAACGAGCACCCGAGCATTTTGGTGCTCGCTCATCTTAGTTAGATCTATGGCTTAAGCAGCTGCTGAAATCTTGAATAGTGCATACTGCATCTTGTAGATCACACTGGCATGCTATAGCAGAAATTGCATATCTTGATGCACAATTAAGATGGTAAGACATATAAAAAAATTACCATTAGCCTTAGATTGAAATTCATTAATATTATGCTTAAGGGGGTTATCCCACTTCATGATGTTTTGCTGCAGGAAGCTGACAGCTGCATATCCTGCACAGTGGCCCAGGTTAGTACTACAAGCTGATTTGTATTGAAATGAATGAGTCTCAACATGTAGTATCAACCCAGACCACTATATAAAAACTACTTCTAGAAAAACATCTAGAAGTAGACCAACCCTTTTAATAGAGGCATCTGGCTCTGTTTCATTTGAAACTTCCAGATATGGTTGAATTCCCTTCACATATGTGTCTTCGTAATATACTGAGCACCAGTGTATTTTTTAAGGATGGGGCTCTTCTGTATGTGCAGCTGGGTCTGCTAGGCAATATATATGGGTCACTCACAAGAATATACCAGCTCAAAACGGCTCAAAATCACACTCGCCAACATGCGATATACCTGCGTTTTTATAATAAAGCCGCATCGCATCACTTCGGGGAAGCAGTGATTCTCGGGCGCGGCTGACAGCTGAAGTGGAGGATCATAGAATGCTTTCCATTGTTTTCAATGGGACACGTGATACAAGGTGAATAGAGTCAATTAAAGTCAATGGACTTTCATTGATCCATGCACACCAGCGTGTGTGGACACTGCATATCGATACACAAGAGAAATAAATCACAGCATGCTCTATTTTTCTCTGTTTGTACACAGCGTGAGCCCTATACACGTGTATGGGCAGTATTTCCATATGCATATGCACTAAACAGAGCGGGGAATTGAAAAAAAAGTTACACTGTGCAGGCCTGTGAGCATGTGACTCGTGGGCATGTGTAGTGCTCTCTGCTGTCGGCATGTATGGCTGACGGCAGGGAGACCCGCAGTGTTTTATGCATGCGGCCATGGTCATGAGAACAAGATATTTTCATTACTTTTGACCTGTATGGACATACTCTGCATTGTATAATGACTTTGGCTCAAGACTGTAAGTCATTTCTTTTCTCACTGTGTATGTCCTTGAAACATTCGAAATTCAAAATCATATATTTTTAATCATCGATGTTCTGACCACACAAGCAAACTTTTTTCAAAATGAAAGTTATTTTCCATTTTATCTTACAATAAGCTAAGAGGAACAAATAAACTTTTCTTAGACACAAAAATCACGTTTCTTTTTTTGTTGTTGCTTAGTGTTATTATAGCGATATTTATATGAATTTGTATATTTGCTATTCGAGTCTGGTATGTTTATCTACTTTGTAGGGGAGAATGTTTGCGGGCCCATCTTCTATTGTGTTCATGGCCCTTGGATGGTCGCCATTCAGTTTTTGGGAATGGTATAAGTGTTTGTGGTTTGTCTTTGCATGTCTCAATAAACTTTTGTATGATCAAGTTATTTTGGTTTTCTTCTATTGTAGTGTTGTGGGTGGAGGATGTGGAATACAATGCAGCAGATAAACCAAAGTATAAAGTACTGGCCCGCATACGCAATACAGAAGATGTGCAATACAAACGTGACATTTTGCATAAATACGTCGAGGGACACCTGTGCTGATTAATGCTATGTGAATGTATTAACTTAAAACAGACAAATTCAATGATCCTTGCGTTAATTCTTGAGTCAGCCATTAGTTTGCTCCGGCGTCTCGGCTAGTCGAGCGGCGGTTTGTCAAGTGCGTTGATTCTTGAGTTGGGTGTTAGTTTGCTCCGGCGCTGCAGCTACTCGAGCGGCTGCTACTTTAAGTGCGGCTGTTGTCCTTCTGCCCAAACAGGTCCTTCGCTTGCTTGGCATTTTATATCTAAAACACAAAATCTGTTGGTTTGTGTCATATATAAATCCACAGTTCTGGCCCGATTTCAGTAAAATGTGGCAATTTTGTTGCCAATAGCAACCAATCATAGCTCAGCTTTCATTTGTTATTCTGCTAAGTAAGATTCTGTGATTGGTTGCTAAGAGCAACAGCTTTTAATCCTCTTAGTGCTGAGGTAAAATGAAAGCTGCTCTGTGATTGGTTGCTATGGGCAACAGTATTTAATCCTCTTAGTGCTGAGGTAAAATGAAACCTGTACTGTGTTTGGTTGCTATGGGCACCAATTTTCAATCCTTAGTGCTAAAGTAAAATGAAAGCTACTCTGTGATTGGTTGCTATGGGCAACAGTATTTAATCCTCTTAGTGCTGAGTAGAGATGAGCGAGCGTACTCGGAAAAGCACTACTCGCTCGAGTAATTTGCTTTATCCGAGTATCGCTGTGCTCGTCCCTGAAGATTCGGGTGCCGGCACAGAGCGGGGAGCTGCAGGGGAGAGCGGGGAGGAACAGAGGGGAGGTCTTTCTCTCCCTCTCTCCCGCCCGCTCTCCCCTGCTCCCCGCTGCGACTCACCTGTCAGCCGCAGCGGCACCCGAATCTTCAGGGACGAGCACAGCGATACTCGGATAAAGCAAATTACTCGAGCGAGTAGTGCTTTTCCGAGTACGCTCGCTCATCTCTAGTGATGAGGTAAAATGAAACCTGCACTGTAATTGGTTGCTATGGGCACCAGTTTTCAATCCTCAGTGCTAAAGTAAAATTAAAGCTACTCTGTGATTGGTTGCTATGGGCAACAGTATTTAATCCTTTTAGTGCTGAGATAAAAGAAAAGCTGCTCTGTGATTGGTTGCTATGGGCAACAGTATTTAATCCTTTTAGTGCTGAGATAAAAGAAAAGCTGCTCTGTGATTGGATGCTATGGGCACCAAAAACAGTTTTCTACTGTTTGTTGATTTCCTGTTAGACAGTTTTGATAAATGAGGGCCGGTGTTCATCAATTTGCTCCATGTATTCCTGTCTGGGGACAGATCATTTTCACAAACTGCTATCCACTGCTATCACACTGCTATGACACCCAAGGCGGAATTTGGAAGTACAAAATGGGCAAAAGATTGGTGGCCGCCACCAGGGTTAGACTGGGGCTAAAAAGCAGTCCTGAAACACAAATTGTCAACCCTCAGTATGACTTCTAGTGGGAATTACTTGTTGGAAATAACCGGAAGTACTAAATAGCCTACGTAGAATCTATTGGTGAAAGCAAATTTGGGGATTGTTGCATTAAATTCAAACAAAGGCAAAAAATGCAAATAAGGTTGCCAAGACAACAATATTTCTAATTTTTTAAGCCTATAACCTACTCTGGCTCAAGATTATACAGTTGGTCGTACCGTTTGTGCGTGATGCTCGAACAAACAGACATTGACAAATATATAGAAGATTTATTTATTGAAACGCACACACAAAAATATATAGAAGGGAGCAATGATAAGATGACCAGTGATGAGTGATTAGTGGAATACTAGGTTCATGTCAGGAAATCATTGTGAATTGGGATGGCTGATTCCGACTCCCATTAAAGTCAATGGGGGTAAAAATTGGTTCCACTATTTTGCCCTGCAGAAGGTCCCTAATTCAGCCAAAGCCCCCCAAATTGCATGGATATACAGCCACAGATCTGGGGGACACTGTGCTCCTCCAGAAATTGGTCAAAATAGTGTACAGTGTTGTAGGGTTCAAGTGTTGCACACAGGTGTCACTAAAAACAAAAGAAAGCCTGCATAGGGTCTACTCAATCAAAAATTGTGTAAAGGAAGACAGCAGATAAGCTGCTTGCTTTAAGGTCATAAATGTTACATTGCTGAACACCTTTTTTAATAGCACACTGGTAACGGGGTAGGCAAGCATCTCTAAAGGCCTATTTACATGTAATGATGATCGCTCAAAATTCATTCAAACAACCGAAAATTAGCGATAATCATTACATGTAATTGCGGGCATTGTGAATTTTTGTTTGAACAAGGGTTTACTGCAACACCCTACTCCTTGTCTTAGCATGGTGCTGCTCCATAACGTTCTGCTTCTTCCTCCTTCTCCTGCGAGCTGCTATCATGACTCTCCTGGCCCGTCCATGTTGGGTCAAGCACCTACTCATTGTTGCAGCCGTTCTGAGGCCTGCACCCGGCTTCCAAGCCAGACCAGGTTTTGGGTGTGCCCTTGCTTCCCCTGGAGCTGAGGGGTGTGGTAGTGGCAGGAGTGATGTCATCCAGCACCTGGTGCTAACTAACTCAACTCCTATTTAAGCTGGGCTAGCTCTGACCTCTGTGCTGGTCAATCACTTCAGTCCCATGTTGGACAGCGGCGGAGCAACACAGCGTGGTGGAAGCTCTCCAGTATCAACTAAGTTCTTGCTGTTTGGTTTGGTTTTCTTTATCCTTTTGTTTTGTGCTAGGGCTCCCAGACAAGGACTGGTCAGTGGCCCAGGCACGAGTGCAGGCTCGCACTTATCAGCACGGTTGGTCTGCCAAGCAGGCAGGGCTCCCTTCTGGGCTAGGGGAGTATAGGGAGAGTATTTCCCCATTTATTTTGTGTTTTCTTTGCACGGTTGTGCCTTTCTTTTATGTTACTGAGGTTGCGCGTTCATAAGACGCAACGCTCATCTTCAACCTCCTCTTCCTCTATATTGTCCTTCTCCTCCTGAGTGGACTCTGTCAAAGGGAGCACTGGGAGCTGGTACCTCCATTTCCACATCCTAGTATGTATTGCCTGTGGAATACCGACCGTATGCACTGACCGACCTTCTTCTTCCTCTGAGGAGGCAACAAATGGTTGGGCATCAGTGCGTTCAATAACTTGGTCTTCTCCCTTTAGTTTTTGGACATCCATACCACTGAATGATCACACAGCTCCTCAGACTGATCCATGAGGATGGCTTTGAAGTGTTCGGGGGATTTGGTATGGGGGTGAAATAGTAGAGGGGGGGATGCTCATTGCCAACTGGTGCAAACTGACTGTTGTGTGCCTGTGATTAGGGGGAAGAGGAGGTGGTGATAGTTGAGGCTTGCTGTGTCATTCACTCTACCAACTGTTCTGTGTTCTGCAGATGTAATGCATGGGCAGAACCACTTCTAAGGAATAGCAGTAGGCAGGGGCATAACTATAGTGGGTGCAGGGGATGCGGTCGCACCCGGGCCCAGGAGCTTTAGGGGGCCCATGAGGCCTCTCTTCTCCATATAGGGAGCCCAATACTATTAATAAAACATTATAATTAGGGGCCCTGCTACACATTTTGCATTGGGGCCCAGGAGCTTTAAGTTACGCCTCTGGCAGTAGGCTTGCCTTTCTTCCTGCAAAAAGTGTAGCTGTTGCTTCAGTGGGAGCTGCTTGAAGTGCCAACTTGGCCCGCCCTCTACCACCTTCACCACCACGACTACCAACACGTCCCCTACCCCTTGCTTTCTTTGTGTTTCTATTTTATTTTTACTTAGTCCTTTTTTTTGTTTACTTTTCAGTGTAGTTTTATGTAACTTTCCAGCTAACTTTGTAGTTTGCAGTAAACCACTGCTTGCTGTGTAAGGCTTGCAAAAAATTCGTAGTGCTCGGACTCATGATTGAACGACATCTGAGGCCGCTGACACGCACTGTGTGTATAATTGTCACTTCCCTGTTTGGTTTCCTTTTTGTTTCATATAAACAAAAAGAAAAAACACTGCCAACTAAATAATCCGAAATCCCTGAGTGGTATGATAAGTGAGAACAGGCAGCCACACAGTACAGCTTGTATATTTGTCCGTGTTTGTGCAGCGTAATTCCCCAAACCCTACGGCAGCAGAAATATTCCGTCTCCCAATGTATGGACCATGTTTCCTATAGGCATATAAACATGATGCAGCAACATTCTCTGCTCCCTTCAATCCAACCCTGCCTCAAGTTCTCTGCTAGTATACAAGCTTTCTATGTTGATTGTGGATTGGTTCCTATTGGATAATCAATGCACATGCCCACCCTGGGTTGCACTAGTGAGTGACTATAAAAGGAGACGGCATTCAGTAACCCAGGTTATACTGGCCGTCTACCATCAGGGCTGCTGGCTTTTGCATCACTTATTTTCTATTTTATTTAGTTCGGATATTGAGATAGCTTCTTAGCTAAGAGGCTATCAGCCTCCTGCTGCTACTATTTAGCTTGCTAGATTGAGGTAGTCACTGTTGATGTCAGCTCTTTTCAAACAAAACCTCCTAAAGCACTAATGTAAGGATTTGTGGGGATTGGGAGGTTAGCAGGTTCCATGGATGTTAAACTGACAATCAGGTGTGAGTTATACTGGGGTGAAACACTTGACCATCTTGTCTCTTCTCTAACTAAACCCTCTATATCAGTTGAAATAAAATCACTTTTAAGGCTTATGGGGGTCCCTGATAATCTGTGGCCCCCAGAGAAATGCGTTGGATGGTTCTATTTATTCTATCTTTACACTTTTATAAAGCTATGGCTCAGAGTAGAGAAGAGCGAGTATACTTGCTAAGGCACATTACTCGAGCGAGTAGTGCCTTAGCCAAGTATCTCCCTGCTCGTCTCTAAAGATTCGGGGGCTGGCGCGGGTGACAGGTGAGTTGTGGCAGTGAGCAGGGGGGGGGGGGGGGGAGAGAGGGAGAGAGAGATCTCCTCTCCGTTCCTCCCTGCTCTCCCCCGCCGCTCCCTGGCCGCCGCCGGCCCACGAATCTCTAGTTGAGTCATTCCACCATATCGTCCTCAAAGAATTAACTTTACCCCTTGTCGAGGGTTAATTTGTTCAAACAGACTGGTCAGTTATGTTGTCCGGTTCCGAATTGACCTAAGCAGGAGCGCTCCTTGAGAGTCAAAGTACTGACCATTACACACGGTATATGGTGAAACAATGAACTCTGAGTTTATTATTGGCATAGTCTCAGTCTTTATAGAAGATCGCCCACGCAGGGACGCGACCTCTGGTAATACAGGGAATAACCTCGTGATTTCCATACATCTTACAAAAACCTTGTGACTTAATCATTCAATAAACTTTGACATTTGAGAAATAGCTGATTTCACATGACTTTTAGACAACATATTAATTTTAGACAGAAAGAGCTGACAACTTCTTTTGCGGTTAGGCTATGTCTTTACTACATTTATGAACATCTGCTCTTGTGACTTCCTGATTCCACAGGCGTAAGGCCTATTACTCAATAGTCATGAGTCCTTCAGAGCAGAATAGAATATTTGCAGTATTCAACCTTATTGATTCAAATGGATTACTAAGCAACATATATTAATTTCTTTTTAGCCCCTCTTGGCCCCTATCATTCCCCCATTTCGGACATCAGGAAGTCACACACAGGATCCAGTTCTATTTTGAAAAGTCATAGTCAAGGTAGGTCCTATTGGTCGACTAGTCCATATAAGGCGTCTCTAGTATGACGTTACAATACTAGTAGCGTGCACAGGTACGCACGGCAGGGGATTCCCTAATCTTCACCCACACCAATGTCCCTCCTGGAGTTAGTTCTAGTGGTGAACACGTCCAGGTCGCGTTACCCTGACCCTACACTACCTAGTGACAAGACTGGAAGGACCCGCCGTATGTTCTGCCTTCATCCAGCAGGGGTCGGCCTACACAGGAGATTATGACTTTGATTATTATATATATACACAACAGCATGACAATTATGGGGAATTTTGAGGCTGAGTTGATCCAGAGGAAGGCGAAAACCCTTTTAGGAAAAAGCCAATTATCCTTGTATAAAAGGGGAAAAATTCCTTCCTGACCCCAAATATGGCGATCGGAACAAATCCCAAGATCACAGCCGACATCTGACTTTTCAAAATGCATTATTGCTTCCATGACTCTAAACAAATCTCTTATCATTTGTGTGAAACATAAAGTGTATGTTTGACCGCATCACAAAAGGGACAATATTCATATACATTAAGAAAGGTATTTTCCTGAATAACATTGCTCTCCTCCACATCACTATCGTTATGCACTATTGAATATATATCGCGAAGTGTCTTTATTGGAGTGGGGATAGACAGTAAGCAAGTCCGTAAAATATCTTCCCCACTCCGAAGGTTGGGCATGCACATGTGGGAAATATTCAGTACGTCTTTTGCAAAGTATTCCCACATGTTGGGGTGTCCTTCCGCCCAAACAGTCCATCTTCTTCTTACATCGACAGTTGATGAGGAATTGTCCCGAAAAGAGAGTAGTCCAAGAAAACAAAGGATAAATAATACACCTATCCAGACTATCAGTGCTGGTGTCCAGGTTGCCACCCCCCTCCCCCACCCTGGGTTGGGCTTATTCTCCACCCCCCTCGTGGTGCTGAGGCGTTGGAACTTTCTTGCAGTGTGAGGCATGGATCCAAGTGGGTTTGCCTTCTAGTTTGACCGAGGTGGGAGTGGTTAACAGCACTTGGTATGGTCCGTCAAAGCGAGGTTCCAAAGTCTTTCTGAC
This sequence comes from Eleutherodactylus coqui, assembly GCF_035609145.1. NCBI lineage: Eukaryota > Metazoa > Chordata > Amphibia > Anura > Eleutherodactylidae > Eleutherodactylus > Eleutherodactylus coqui. The sequence continues at coordinate 51,703,334 of NC_089845.1, read as the reverse complement.
GTGTCTCTTTACCACCACCCAATCTCCGGGATTCAGAGAGTGGGATCCTTCCAAACTATCAGGGTCTGAAATAGAAGAGAAGACTAGGTCGTGCGTTATTTTTAGCTTTTGGCATAAGTCCTGCACAAAGGAAGTAACTTTATCATGACCCAGGGATAGAGCTTGGGGGTGATACAGTCCTAACCTGGGCACGGAGCCAAAGAGAATCTCATAAGGAGACAGTCCTGTTTTCCTATTTGGCGTGGTTCGTACTGAGTAGAGGGCCAGAGGTAGGCACTCGGGCCAAGGTTTTCCTGTGTCAACCATGGCTTTCTGTATCTTAAGTTTGAGGGTGCCATTGAGTCTTTCTACTTTTCCGGAGCAATGCGGATGATAGGGGGTGTGAAAGGCCTGCTCTACTCCTAAGGCGGACATGACTTCCTTCATCACCTCACCAGTGAAGTGAGTACCACGGTCGCTCTCAATGGTCTCTGGTACCCCAAATCTGCACACTAACTCTGACACAAGTTTCTTTGCAGTGGCCTGGGCAGTGGCCTTCGTGACCGGGTAGGCCTCAGCCCACCCAGAAAAGAGGTCAATGCATACCAGGACATACTCATACCTTCCTGACCTGGGCAGCTGGATGTAATCTATCTGTAGTCTCTGGAAGGGGTACAAAGGTCGCGGAGTGCACTTCCGAGGGGTCTTTACTACTTGACCGGGGTTGTGTAGTGCACAGATTTCACAAGCCTTGACGTATGCCTTTGCCATCCTGTCAAATCCCGGAGCGTACCACATTTTCTCCACCAGGGCTACCATGGCATTACGAGAAGCGTGCACCTTTCCATGAGCCAAAAGGGCCATACTAGGATAGGCAGCCGCAGGTAAACACATACGGGAACCCATCATCCAACCTTCATTTCCTTTTACTGCCCCTGCACTTGCCCAGCGCTCCTGCTCTTGCCCTGAGGGGAGTAGGTCCACCTCCTTCTGTGGTGGGACAGAGAGGGTCTGGTCCTTGGCAGGGGGATCAGGATCCTCCTCCGCTGGGCAGGACCTGGTCTGAACTCTGCACACGGGTGCCCTCCAGTCCAGCAGGGCTGCAGCCTTAGCTGCTCCGTCTGCCTTCTCGTTGCCTCTGCTTTCCAAGGAGTCCCCTTGGGTGTGTGCCTTTACCTTTATTATGGCTACCTGCTTCGGGAGCATGATAGCTGACATTAAACTACTTACTGCCTCACCATTCTTTATCGGTCTGCCTTGAGCTGTTAGGAAGCTCCGCGCGCGCCAAATCGGCCCATAGTCATGCGCAACGCCAAACGCGTACCTGGAGTCCGTGTAGATATTAGCAGTGACTCCCCGGGCTAACTTGCAGGCCTCGGTCAGAGCGCACAGCTCCGCTTCCTGTGCTGACATATGTGGGGGCAAGGCGCGGCCTATCAGTACTTCATTCATTGATACTACAGCAAACCCTGTCACAAATCTGCCCATCTCATTCTGGTATCGTGATCCATCCACAAACATTTCAAGGTGGGGGTTCAGGAGAGGCTTATCTGTGACATGAGCAAATCCAGCTGTCTCCTGCTCCATCAGAGCAGCACAGTCATGCTGGTGCTCGGTGTCAAAAGCTTCCTCTTCGCCTAGGGAATTGACAAAAAGTTGATCCCCTGTGCTTACTCCCCCTTTTGAATCAGTGTCACCTAATGGCAGTAAGGTGGCCGGATTCAAAGTTGTGCAACGTTGAAATGAGACATTGGATGAAGAGTGTACTGCAAGTTCCATTTTAACCTGTCTAGCAAGAGACAGATGTCTACGGCTCACCTGTGTCAGAATTCCATGTACGTCATGGGGCGTGAGGACCACAAGAGGGTAGTCTAGGACCACCTCAGAAGCTTTCTCAAGTAGTGCTTGTACAGCCAGAACTGCTCTTACACAGGAGGGTGAACCCCTGGCTACTGCATCAAGATGTGCACTGTAGTATGCTACAGGGCGCTTTTTGTCACCATGCTCTTGTGTGAGGACGGCAGTAGCATGTCCCGCCATCTCAGTCACGAACATCTGGAAGGGTTTATCATAGTCTGGCAGACCCAGTGCCGGAGCGCTGGTGATCTGTATTTTCAGCTGATGAAAAGCTGACTCGGCTTCCGGAGACAAAGCAAATGGCTTAGAACTCAGGCAGTCGTACAGAGGCTGCATGGTCATGGAGGCAGAGCGAATCCACGGCCGACAATATGAAACTAACCCCAGAAATGTCCGCAACTGAGCATGGGAGGTAGGGAGTGGCATGTCCTCCACCACCTTGGTACGTTCTGGCGTGAGGTCTTTTGTACCAGGACCTAGGCAGTGACCAAGAAACACAACATGAGATTTGCAAAACTGTAATTTGTCTTTACTGGCTTTACACCCGCTGTCTGCAAGAAAACAAAGGAGGCTGAGTGAGGCCGCAACGCAGGTAGGTCTGTCCGGTGCACAGAGTAGGAGATCATCAACATACTGAAGCAGGGCCACACCTGGTGGGACCGTCCATGCATCAAGTACGAGCCTCATACATCGGGTCAATTGATTTGGGCTGTTTTGTGCCCCTTGTGGTAGAACAGTCCAGCAGTACTGTTTTCCTCGGAACGTGAAGGCAAACAGGTACTGGCAATCGGGGTGGAGCGGGACGGAAAAGTAGGCATTGGTAAGATCGATCAGAGTGTACCAACAAGTTCCGGAAGGTATGGTGGACAACAGAGTGTAAGGGTTGGGGACCAAAGGTGTCTCTAGGATGGTCACCTTATTGATTTCTCTTAGATCGTGAACCATCCGGTAGGTATCAGGTTCGCCTTTCTTCCCTTTCTTTTTAACTGGGAAGAGTGGCGTGTTAGCAGGTGAGACGCAAGGTTTTAAAGCATTCAAGGCACATAACTCTGTAATAGTGGAGGCTATTGCATCTTCCTGTGCCATGGCTAGGGGATACTGGCGAATCATGGGGGCTTTTTCCCCATCTTTGAGGTATACCATGACTGGGGGTACGTGGAGATGGCCCAAGTCTGTCTTCCCTTTTGCCCATAGGGTCTCTGGCACTGCTGAGAGAACCTGTGTATCTTCTGGGGTCAACACATATACAGTACAAGAAGGAGGCGGAGTGACCAAGTCTGCTGCCATGAGACAGAATACTTGGTGGTCGGCCGCAGAGGTACTGACATGAGCCTCACCGGAAGGATGGAGCTGAATACAGCACCCCAGGGGTCCCATCACATCGGTTCCCATGATGCAATCCCCAGCGGGTGACACCAGGAAGCGAGTGAGGACTCGTGACCCTTGAAAGGAGACTTCTATGGGCTCGGTCTCACGCATGGGTGTTGGTTCACCGGACACTCCAACGGCTATGGCTATGGAGTCTGAGAGGGGAATACTAAGGTCATTGACTTGTGAGGTACTGACACATGATTTAGTAGCCCCTGTGTCAATTAAAAAGGGCACCTCCTTCCCCTGGATTTTTAGAGGCTGAAAAATTTGTGGCCCACGTGCGTCAGTAACTATAAGGGACACGGGGGAAGGAGTGCCAGACCTTCATTGGTAATTGGTATACCCGTTATTTCCCTGTGGGCGGGATGATGTGGTATTGGCCGTACTTCCCTGTTGCCCCCTTTCGTCTAACATGTTCTGTCTAGGGCGTTTAGGGGCTCTACAATTACGGGCCAAGTGTCCAGTCTTCCCGCAGTTATAACACTTACGGGTCTCCCGCCTGGGGTCGTTAAGTCGGACTGTGTCCCCCTCCATGGTGTAATGTTTAACCATAACACCCTTTGCGTGGTCTTCTGTGTCCATGACAAATCCTACAGCTTTCTTATATAGATCACGCGGTCTGGCCTGTCGCCAATCGGGGGTACATGCTTTAACGCGTTCAGACAGGCGCTTATCTATTCCTTGCATAAAGGCTTCACAAAAAGCAGCATTACGTATTGCTTTTGGACAATCATATAAACCCAGATCTCTGCCAACTTCCTCTAAACGGCCAAAGTAACATTCAATAGACTCGCCCTTGTTCTGTCTACACTGGGTTAGGGCTGTACGTCTCTCTTGGGCTTTGTCCTTAAACCAGGCTTTAACCTTGTCAACATATTGAGTACCACTAAGTAATGTCTGGGGGTCATCTGGGCGATCTTCAAGACCACAAAATGGAGCAATACTATTGTAAAGGCCCAGAGGACATTTTACATTCATAAGACATTCCATATCTGTCCAAGTGGCAGAGTAGTTTTTCTGTATGACTTCCAACTTTCTATGGAAAGCTGCTGGCTCTGTCTGGGGATCGGGCAGTTGCTGACACAGTGCCATCTGGTCTGTGGCGCTCCAGGGTCGCCATGTAGTGACTGTAGACCCGGGAGTTGGTCTATGTGCGTCCGTGGGTCTGTCATTAGAAGACGATGGTCTGTCAGTGTCCTCTTGTCTGACCGTGCCCAATGGTGGACTCGGTCTGTTTGGTTCTCTATAATGGGTAGTGGAGGTTGTAACTGGGAACAAGGGAATCGGTTGTCTACACTGATCCCTGCGACGTGGAGTCTCACATACCGTACAGAGTTCTTTAAAACAGGCATTCTGTTGACCACAACGTGGACAATCCCAAGCCGGACCTCTATTTACTTCAGGGCCCGGGGATCCTGATTGAGGGCTGTAGGGAGGTGTATCCATCTGGGCAGTAGCCTGTGGATACGTAGGAGGCAGGGGTGGCAAATTGGGATACAGAGAATTAAAGGGATTATTTGGAGACATTGGTGGAACGGCCGGGACGACAGGAGAGACTAATGGAACCGTAGGGGTTTCCATGGGAACGTCTATTGGTGGCCGGGGCATAGGACAATAAACTAAAATGCCCTCGCCTCGGGACTCGGAGTCCCAGTGTTCGTCTTCCGCTGTTTTAGAGCAGTCCAGAATAGCCTTCATGCCTTTTTCCAAACCCTTTTTTCTTATTTCCTTTCTATGCTTATCCTCATATTGTGACCAAAATTCATAATTGAATGTTCCCGCCTTCTTGAGGCCTATACGTTTGTAAACTTTATAGGCTTGTCTGCAAATGTCCTCCCCTTCTCTATCTTTAATTATCTCAATAGGAGTCTGATATATCTTAGATTGTTCAGAACCCATCTTGACCACTTCCAACTATTCTTCACTAAGTATACAGGACGTATATTTCACACAGTAAACTAAGATAATCACTGAGACTATCTGGGAACACACAGTTCCCTGTCCCGGAATAGATTTACAGAACTAAAACGTGGTCAACTTCAAACACTAGGATTCAGGGGAGACCAGACTTCGCCTCTTAGGGAACTTTTAGTAATATTATAACAGATCCAGAGTAACAATATGACTGCCAGAAATGAGACTATAACAATAACAATTATTTCAATCTCCAATACAGACAACATGACTCTTTAAGTCCCAATGAGTGAGTTCTTCCGTCTAGGACAGTTAAATGAACTTATTCACTCTAAAATATGGACGCGGCAGAAAATATAGGAAACAGGCAACAACCAACCTCTAGTCCGTTAGAGACACACAGATCAAAAGAATCCAGACTGTATAATAGTAAGATAAGCTCTTACCTCTACACCGGTGTTTTCAGTCTGGAGTCTCCGAATCCAGTATCCACGTCAACGGGCCAGGAGTTTGTTTCAGTCTACTGGTTGCGATGTCCCGTAAAGGTAAGGCCCGCCCCCTAGTTGGACGCCAAGAACTGTCGAGGGTTAATTTGTTCAAACAGACTGGTCAGTTATGTTGTCCGGTTCCGAATTGACCTAAGCAGGAGCGCTCCTTGAGAGTCAAAGTACTGACCATTACACACGGTATATGGTGAAACAATGAACTCTGAGTTTATTATTGGCATAGTCTCAGTCTTTATAGAAGATCGCCCACGCAGGGACGCGACCTCTGGTAATACAGGGAATAACCTCGTGATTTCCATACATCTTACAAAAACCTTGTGACTTAATCATTCAATAAACTTTGACATTTGAGAAATAGCTGATTTCACATGACTTTTAGACAACATATTAATTTTAGACAGAAAGAGCCGACAACTTCTTTTGCGGTTAGGCTATGTCTTTACTACATTTATGAACATCTGCTCTTGTGACTTCCTGATTCCACAGGCGTAAGGCCTATTACTCAATAGTCATGAGTCCTTCAGAGCAGAATAGAATATTTGCAGTATTCAACCTTATTGATTCAAATGGATTACTAAGCAACATATATTAATTTCTTTTTAGCCCCTCTTGGCCCCTATCACCCCTCAAAATACATAACACTTCATATTGCAGATATATCTAGTATCTAGAAAGTACTGTATCTAGTTTTCTACGGAAACCTAGATGGAGTTTTCCCACTAACAAGCAAAATACTGATTATCTCACCATTATCTAAGCATATCGATTCCATTTTTTTGTTATCTATGTTCAGGTATCTGTCTTGGTACCCTCTATATAGTTTTTATATACTCTAATAAACACTGGTCTAGTCTGTGAAGGTTATACAAGCTTTCACACCCAGCAGCAATATATCCTCTGTACAATATCTGTCCCTAGCAACAGACATGTTACATTGGCATATAAAAGTGATGCAGCTTCTCTGTCTTTTGCTCTACTGTGATTATTCCCAGGAAAAGAAACCAAGTAATCTTGTAGATATGATACCTTTTAATAGCTAACAAAAATACATGATGTTAATGCGAGCTTTCGAACCAAAGCAGGGTTCTGTGTAAAATGGGCGCTGGTTACACTGTGCCTATGTTATATATGGCTAAGTCATGTGATGCAAGTGTCCAGTGTAACTGCTGCCCATATGCAAGATGGAGAACACATTTGGTGACATCATCAAGGTGCCCTGGCTACTAATTGGCTACATGCTTGCTTCTGTAACAGGTATTATGGGAAATTCAATTTTCCAGTGAACTTCACCAAAACTCTGATCAGAGTCACCTGATTGGATTTTGTGAAAATCAGGGCGATTTTATTGCCAGGCCAATCAAGGTCACTAAAGATGATAATCATTTAGAAATTTGAGCTTTACCTTTTAAGTGAATAGGAATAATAATGCCGTGCAAGCAATTCATAATACTAGTAATACCTTGTTAACCGTATCAATAACATTCAACTGTTATCAGTACCATTTCACAAAATGTCAGATAACGGAGTATATAAAACTGTGACATAGCTTTTCATTAGGGGTTAACACTCCAGTGCAGTTTATCAAAAGGCAGATGTTCCTTTAAAGTGTGCTCGATTTCTTAAGCGACCTCTGTCTTTCCCCCTTCTGGTTAACTCCATTACTAAACCAAGGGTTGAGCACCAGAAAATTGCCCAATGTTCAGTGTCTTTAGCATGAGCCCTATCTTCTACAGCAGGCCTGCTGATATGTTGTCATTTACCCTTTCTTTGTTGTACACAACTAGCAGTTTTACTGAGGTCGGCCTCACTTACAAGTCATTGCCGATGAACTCTCTGCTTCTCTCTGTCCTTTGTGCTGTCACAGTTTGGACTCTTGATCTCCCTGATGAAGCTATCTGGCTCTGGTGTCCTCTCTGCTAGCCTCTTGTCCTCCTATATTGGGTCTCCTCTGCCATCAGTCCCTCAGGCAGCAGCTCCTCTCACTTCTCTTACAGTCCTTACACTCCTGTTGCGTAGGAAACATTGTCCTTTGAGCATGCTCAGTTCTATTATATGACAATTTTTGGCACATGTGGCGATTTTTGTGCAACTTTTGGTGCAATTGCACAGTCCATTCCCACAGCCACTTAACCCTTTAGGGTTAGTTCCTTACACTAGTGTGTCATATGATTTGCACACACTAATCCAGGACAGTTAGGAGGCTTGTCAGTGAAATCCAGACAAAGGGTCAGCTACAAAAGCTAATGGTAGATACCAAGTATGAGACATAGAGTTGCAAGAAAAGGTAAGTGAGCCCTTTGGAGTCGCTTGGATTTCTCCATTAATTATAATGGAGACAACGCGTACAACAACGAATCTAAACTGTCTGCTAGGCGTGACCTTGACTGAAGTCAGTGACTCAGTGTGGAGCCAGCCACTGTGGTGTACGCATCAAACAGTTTTGTGATACGGTATTTAGAAGAAATGGCTACTAGAATATGTGTCAACTCTCCTAACTGTTTCTGTTATATTTGTGGGTCTTATACCGTCAAGAAGCAACAAAGGAACATTTCTAATTTTGTTCAGAAGGTGTATTTTGCATACTTTGGTATGGAATTAGGGGACCAAGATAAATCTTGGGCTCCCCATATAGTGTGTTCTTTGTGTGTTGAAGAACTGAGACAATGGTTTCAAGGTAAGAAGAAATCATTTCGTTTTGGAGCACCCATGGTTTGGAGAGAGCCTAAAAATCACAGTGATGACTGTTATTTTTGTTCTTGTTCAGTGCAAGGTTTCAATTTAAAAAACAGGAAGGACATTTCATACCCAACCAACATACGTTCGGCTATTCGCCCTGTTCCTCATGGACCTGACTTGCCTATTCCTTCACCTCCGGATACCCTGGACAATATTTTAGACGATTTAGACCAAATGTCACATAGTAGCAGCGATAATGATGACAGCTATGATCCAGGTACCAATGACCCTGGACTTTTCTCTCAATCAGACTTGAACGATTTAGTACGAGATCTAGGCCTACCAAAGGATTTAGGGGAAGTGTTAGGGTCTAGACTTAAAGAAAGACATATGTTAGCCTCCGGTGTTTCATTTTCATGGTACCGACTTAGAGAAAAGGAATTTGTCCCCTTTTTTACACAAGAGGGTGAACTAGTTTTCTGCAACAATGTACCTGGAATCATGGAAATGTTCAACATAACGTATGACCCAGAGGAATGGAGACTTTTCATAGATTCGTCAAAAAGGAGTTTGAAAGCCGTACTTCTTCACAATGGTAACCAATATGCTTCTGTGCCTGTTGGACACTCGGTCCATTTGAAAGAATGCTATGAAAATCCTGGGTTTGTTCTTAATAAGCTCAGCTACTCTGACCATAAATGGACCATTTGTAGGGATTTGAAAGTTATTTCCATGTTACTAGGTCAACAAAGTGGTTACACAAAGTTTCCACGTTTCCTCTGTGACTGGGATAGCTGTGACAGGAAACAACACTATGTCAAGCAGACCTGGCCAATCAGAAAGGCTCTTATTCCTGGAGTTAAAAATGTTGAAAGACAAAGTTTAGTGGATCCTAAAAAGATCTTACTTCCACCACTTCATATCAAATTGGGACTAATGAAACAGTTTGTGAAAGCATTACACAAAGAAGGAGAGTGTTTTAAGTATCTTTGTGAACAGTTTCCTGGTCTATCAGATGCTTAGCTGAAAGAGGGAGTCTTTGTTGGGCCTGACATGAGAAAACTTTTAAAAGATGAAATCTTTGTCACTAAAATGGAAATGGAAGAAAAAAATGCCTGGAATTCATTTAAACTTGTTGTAACAGGCTTTCTTGGAAATAAAAAAGACCCAAACTACAAAACTTTGGTTGCTGAATTGTTACAAAACTACAAAATCTTGGGCTCCAACATGAGTGTCAAAGTCCATTTCCTTCACTCACATCTGGACTACTTTCCAGAAAATCTTGGGGCTGTAAGTGAGGAACAAGGAGAACGTTTCCATTAAGATCTAAAAGAAATTGAGCGCAGATACCAAGGTCGATGGAATGTCAACATGATGGCAGACTACTGTTGGATGTTAAAAAGGGAAAATTCACAAGAACACAGCCGAAAAAGTACCAAAAGAAGCTTTGATGGAAAAAGAAAACGTTTTTACAAAGACTTATAATAACTTTGCAACACGTGTATCACTATTATGCTTATTTTAGCTAGGCATTGTTGTTTCTTTTTTTTGCTTTTACTTCATGTTAAAATAATAAAAACACATTAAAAAATTTCCGTTTTTTGTATTTTTTCCAAATACTTCAACTTTATTTTGTAGGCAAGCCTTACGTGATAGAAAAAAACCCATGTGATTTTTGAAATCTGTGCAAAAAACTACATAAAGATGATTTAACAAAATCAAAACTATTTAAAAAAAAGTTTTTTTTGCAGGCCTGTGTTACTAATTATATGTGGTATAATTGTTATATAAGTGCCAATTATAGACATACAATCTAAGTAAACTAATAATACACACACACAGTTGTACTGTTCATGCTCAAAGCCTTGACCTCATTTGCCTCGAATGTGATCCAGAAAGTCTTGTCCAATATCAGTGCCTGACCACAGAAATGCTCTTTTGGTTAAATGCGCACTAATTCCTTCAGACATACTCCAAAAGGCTACCTACAAGAGTGGAGACTCTCATAGCCGCCAATGAATGTCCAACTTCATGTTATTGAAGGGGCCCCTTGAGTGGAACTTAGGCCATCCTGCAGGATCAGCGATAGAGGCTTAATCTCAGCTGGCAACTTTCCCCGGACAGGTGCAACAAGGTACAAGGATGGACCTCTCTGTTCCCAGAGCTCAGAACTGGGCTCTAACACTCGGATGCCAGACCCTGGCCCATACTGATGGAACTGAGCCCTGTCACAAGCATGCCGTAGTTCTGGTTTTCCAAAAGCAGAGAACGGTGGGCCAGACATGATGCTTCAAAACTTTAATGTAACATCTAAAACAGGTAGGAGGGAACAATAGTCTCTGTTTATTCAATATAATATATCTGTATCCTCAAAGGTGGATACAAGGCAACAGTAACAGGCCTCCGATACACAAAGGTTGGTTTCAAAGAAATTGTCCTCAAGAGGTCAGTGGAACACAGAACTTACAGTTGTCTGTAAGAATACTTTTAGTGGTTGTTCGGTTTCTGAATGGTGAAACTGTCTTCGATGTGGAGGAGCCCGAGCCTGTGCAGATGGGCTGTTATTACAGTCATTCATGGCTGCATGGGGATTCTCTAAAAAATGGAAATTCCTCTCCCAGGACATCAGATACTGGCTTTACAACAGAGGGCTGTACCAGAAGATGATGCAGAACCTAACTGGCAGCCAAATGGTCCTTCTCTACACAGCCGCTGGTGAGGACTATGCCCTGATGCTGCGGACACATGGTTTTATACTGTGAATGAAAGCCCAGCATCTATACGCCTTCTTGTGACCCACCGCCAATAGTTTGCTATCACAGCCTTAACACCACAATATCAGCAATAATAACCACTAGAGGTCAGTATACTCTTGTAATAAAGCGCAGCTGTTACTTCACGCACCATTTTCATATAACATCCCTTACATTATTGCCCATGATTTTGTATTGGGATGTCAAACAAAATCACAGAAAAAAAATATATAAACAGACAAAAACAACATGCAGAAGCCAATCTGCTAAATGGAGGCATAACTGCGCAGCTGCAAGGTACCGATGAACAACAACTCACATACCTTCCTTAGGCTTTATTCACATGAGTGTATATCGGCCGCGTTTTAATGGACAGCTGATATACGCGACCATCTGATGCATTGGATTCCAATGTATCAGTTCAGATAGCCGATTTTCCAGTGCGTGAAAATGGCCGTCTGGAAAAGATAGCGCATACGGTGCGCATTCCAGTTGGCCATTATTACGCTAGCCTAAAAACATAGTTCTGGACCTATCTTTTTGGCCGGAAAGCGGTGGCCGGTCCCATAGACTCCTATGAGAGCCTATGCTAGCTGCCGGCAAAGAGAGGTGGGAGGGGGCTTAGCAGCATCTCTGCTAAACTCCCTCCCCCTCTCCACCCCTTGCCGGGTGTTGGCAAAGGGAGGGGGCGGGAGCTTAACACTACAGCTACTGCCTCTTCCCATTGCCATCAGCCGGCAAGAGGCAAAAAGGTGGAGGGAGTTTTGCAGAGCTAAACTCTCTCCCCCTGCCCAATGGTATCCCGGGCTCGGCGTATACTTGCCTCACCCAGGCTGTCTGAACGGGCGTATAAACAGGAGATGCAGCCATGACTTGGTCATGGCTGTCTCTCATTCACGCCATTTTCGGCAGCGCTGTGGTATTGTATTTCATTTATTCCTATAGTGCCGGTATATTTAGTAGTCGCATAATGAAATCCTGTGTGAGGATGTTGCACATAAGGGGTCCCCTGTAAAGTATATATAATTAATAGTTGTATATTTCATAGTCGGGACAGGATACTTTTCTTTGGAAGATGCTGCATTATTGCTGTTATTCTGCTTCCTGGAGATTTCCTAAACAATTAGAAAGAAGAATTTCGGTTGTAAATAGGTTAAAGATCAATGGGATCTCTGTAAAGACAACCAATAAATAAAGATATGCTCATGTCAATACCGCTTCAATTGTTGTATACATATTGCTACAGTCATATTATAAAATCTCCGACAATCCCACAAATAGTCATGTAGGCCGGCTGTCCACGGGTGTTCCCGGGAGCTGCCATGGGAGAACACTTGATCACCACAATTTTTACCGCGACTTTCAGCGATGAACTTATCATTATCTATCTCATATCTATCTATCTCATATCTATCTATCTATCTCCTATCTATCTATCTATCTATCTATCTCATATCTATCTATCTATCTATCTATCTATCTCATATCTATATCTATCTATCTATCTATCTCATATCTATATCTATCTATCTATCTCATATCTATCTATCTCATATCTATCTATCTATCTCATATCTATCTATCTCATATCTATCTATATCTATCTATCTATCTATCTATCTATCTATCTATCTATCTATCTATCTATCTATCTATCTCATATCTATCTATCCCATATCTATCTATCTCATATCTATCTATCTATCTCATATCTATCTATCTAGCTATCTATCTATCTATCTCATATCTCATATCTATCTATCTATCTATCTATCTATCTATCTATCTCATATCTATCTATCTCATATCTATCTATCTCATATCTATATCTATCAGTCTATCTATCTATCTCATATCTATCTATCTCATATCTATATCATATCTATCTATCTATCTATCTCATATCTATATCTATATCTATATCTATCTATCTCATATCTATCTATATCTATCTATCTATCTATCTATCTATCTCATATCTATCTATCCCATATCTATCTATCTCATATCTATCTATCTATCTATCTATCTATCTATCTATCTCATATCTATCTATCTCATATCTATATCTATCTCATATCTATATCTATCTATCTATCTATCTATCTATCTCATATCTATATCTATCTATCTATCTCATATCTATCTATCTCATATCTATCTATCTATCTCATATCTATCTATCTCATATCTATCTATATCTATCTATCTATCTATCTATCTATCTATCTATCTATCTATCTATCTATCTATCTCATATCTATCTATCCCATATCTATCTATCTCATATCTATCTATCTATCTATCTCATATCTATCTATCTAGCTATCTATCTATCTATCTCATATCTCATATCTATCTATCTATCTATCTATCTATCTATCTATCTATCTATCTATCTATCTATCTCATATCTATCTATCTCATATCTATATCTATCAGTCTATCTATCTATCTCATATCTATCAATCTCATATCTATATCATATCTATCTATCTATCTATCTATCTCATATCTATATCTATATCTATATCTATCTATCTCATATCTATCTATATCTATATCTATCTATCTATCTATCTATCTCATATCTATCTATCTCATATCTATCTATCTATCTCATATCTATCTATCTCATATCTATCTATATCTATCTATCTATCTATCTATCTATCTATCTATCTATCTATCTATCTATCTATCTATCTCATATCTATCTATCCCATATCTATCTATCTCATATCTATCTATCTATCTCATATCTATCTATCTAGCTATCTATCTATCTATCTCATATCTCATATCTATCTATCTATCTATCTATCTATCTATCTATCTCATATCTATCTATCTCATATCTATATCTATCAGTCTATCTATCTATCTCATATCTATCAATCTCATATCTATATCATATCTATCTATCTATCTATCTATCTCATATCTATATCTATATCTATATCTATCTATCTCATATCTATCTATATCTATATCTATCTATCTATCTCATATCTATCTATCCCATATCTATCTATCTCATATCTATATCTATCTATCTATCTCATATCTATCTATCTCATATCTATATCTATCTATCTATCTATCTATCTATCTATCTATCTCATATCTATCTATCCCATATCTATCTATCTCATATCTATCTATCTATCTCATATCTATCTATCTAGCTATCTATCTATCTATCTCATATCTCATATCTATCTATCTATCTATCTATCTATCTATCTATCTATCTCATATCTATCTATCTCATATCTATATCTATCAGTCTATCTATCTATCTCATATCTATCTATCTCATATCTATATCATATCTATCTATCTATCTCATATCTATATCTATATCTATCTATCTCATATCTATCTATATCTATCTATCTATCTATCTATCTATCTATCCCATATCTATCTATCTCATATCTCATATCTCATATCTATCTATCTATCTATCTATCTATCTATCTATCTATCTATCTATCTCACATCTATCTATCTATCTCATATCTATCTATCTATCTATCTATCTATCTATCTATCTATCTATCTATCTATCTCATATCTATCTATCTATCTATCTCATATCTATCTATCTCATATCTATCTATCTATCTATCTATCTATCTATCTATCTCATATCTATCTATCCATCCATCCATCCGTCGTTAAGAAATATTCCCTTTCCTTCTCTCTGTTGCTTATATACAAAGCACCAGCAGTGCTGCACAAATCATCATCAGTCAACCAGAGAACTATTTAACTACAGTAAACTAGATACAACAAGTAAGGAATAGCATACTTATGATGCCGTCATTTAAAAGTGGGTTGTCCCTTTAAACCCATGCCTGCTTCTGTTATTCCGGTCTGCCAGAGCTTGGTGTCAGCAGAGGATTGCAGATACACTGCCACGGGCTACAGCCTGAAAGTTATTATTCAATGATTAAAGCAGCCAGACAGGAAAGACAGATAATGAAGCAGGGATTTGAAATATGCAGCGTTGGCTGCAGGCACATTGCCTCATAATGCTGTCAATGAATGTTGGAAACACTGTAAATTAACCAAGTGAACTTGTGTCCTTTAAAAGAATTCTATTTTAGGCTGCCGGGTTGGTGGGATTTGCCTTTGAAGCAGATGCAGTTGTTTCGAACGTCAGTGCCTGAATCAATAAAATAAAGAATACTCTTTAGTAACGGCAGGGATTTCTTCATCATTCTGCATGGTAACACTTACAACAGACAACAATGTGATTGTATGAACCGTCAGTGATAATCTGATGCAGCGGGTCTAATAAAAGAGGTAACAATGTATCAATAGTGGCAATTGTAACATATCAGTGTACAAGAAATATATATAAAGAAAGGGTTGATGTAATGTATGGAGCATAAACATGATGAGCATTATAATAGTACAGTTCTAGAACAAGGGAGGTGGAGAACAGGGAACCAGTATGTGGGTGAGGGAGGAAGGAGGGAAGGTTCAGGAGAAGAGATTGCATAAGCATACATTACAGAGGGAGAGGACGGATACATGCAATCCATAATATTTGTTTTCCTGGACTTTACATGACATGCTTGTATGAAAAATAAGAATAGCACCGTCAAAAGCCATAAGAATATGAGAATAAATAGTGAAGTCATAAAGCTTTCAAGATGTTGATATTTCGGTTAGGCTGCCTTCACATCTGCTGTAGGGGTTCTACTTTCCTGCTCCATTCGAGGAGCAGGAAAGGAGAATCCCCTGGTCGAGTGGGATCTGTCTTATCATGGAACCGAACAGCAAACTGTAATGTTTTTTCTGCTTAGCTGTACAGCATTTTACCAGATGAAAAAGCACTGCATACTGGATCTGTGATGAAATGTCCAAACTGAGGCTTTGGCGCAGATGTGAAAGTGGCCATAGACCGGGCTTATACAAGCATATGGTAAAACGTTGCATGTATAACGCAGCATTTTACCACTGTGTGAGAGGCGTATCACCACATATGGCATTGATTTTGGACTACACATGATAGCATATCTCACGCACGCTGTCAAGTGCAGTCTTCCTTGTTCCATTTTTTCTTAAATGTCCCTTTCTGTCGCTTAGCGACATTGCCTATAAGAGCCACACATCTAAACTAGATTATCCACCTGCTATGCCATTCTAAATCACCCCCTAATAGATCCCATGGAAACCATCAATAAAAAATGGGAAGATGATCTGAATATTCACATTTCTGACAACCAACAATACAAAGCATATTCCGTGGTTGACTCGGTTTCTTAAGGGCCAACAACTTTGAGAACTCCTGTGAAGTCTTACATAGATGGTACCTAACGCCGTGCTCATTGAACAAATTTGCTCCCGTTTCTCCAGAAATTGCTGGATGTGTGGAGAGGTGGACGGTACCGTGCGGCACCTGTGGTGGGATTGTCCATACGTCTCCAGTTTCTGGAGCCAGGCCTTTCAGCTTATCACAAATCTCAGTAACATCCAGATGTCACTAAGTCCTGCTCTGGCCCTTTTAAACCTAGATGCAGATCAGATCCCAAGTACCCTGCGAACCCCAATTATGCACATCTTGATTGCATGTAGGTCAGATATCACCAACATTGGAATGCTAACTCCATCTCCTCTATCTCTGACATAATTAAATCAGTCAAGAATAACTGTTGGTAGGAAGGAATGCACTCAAGTGCTTTCAGCAGAATCAATTAACCATTGCCTTACTATCCTAGTCACTCTATCATGGAATACTAATGACCACCTGACTGTAAGAGAGTGACTGTGTGAGTTACATGTGGAGATGCTGCCATCATGGGGTCACCGGGGCTCTGAACTTTATTAGAAACCTGCAGAGCCGGACAGCAGCCATGTGCTCACAGGACCTGTGATGATGTCAGTGTTATGTGATCAGTCACCTGTGTCAGAGGAGTCCAAGGTCACATGACCAGGGGGTAATCAGTGTGTGTGGGATTCTGTGCTGGTTGTGATCTCTGTTGTATAGGATGAAGAATGTATGTAGCAGAGCTGTATGTGATGTACATGTAGCAGAGCTGTGTGTGTGTGTGTGAAGTACATGTAGCAGAGCTATGAGTGTGAGATGTGTATTTCAGAGCTGTGCATGTGTGATGTGCGTGTAGCAGAGCTGTGTGTGTGACGTGTGTGTAACAGAGTTGTGTGTGCGTGTGACTTGCATGTAGCAGAGCTGTGTGTGTGTGACGTGCATGTAGCAGAGCTGTGTGACATGCATGTAGCAGAACTATCTATTATCTATCAAGCACCCTAGAGGCACAATGACGGTGACGTTATCACAGGTCTAAACCAGCAGGTTCTAAAACAGAAGCCATGTGCTTACAACTCCAATCCCTTTCACTATATTATACTAGTAAGTGGCGCATTGCGTCACCAGAAACACTGGTACTATAATTTCCTAATAATTACCACTCAAAATACTAACAACTACCTGTCTGTGCGTGCGTGAGTTACATGCTCCTCTCCTGAACACATGATGGTGATGTCATCAAAGGTCCTTCATCCTGAGTGAGTTACATGCTCCATCCCATGATGACAGTGACATCATCACAGGTCCTGTAAGCACACAGCTGCTGTAGGTGTTTGTTAGTATTCCATAGCAACTGTGGCCATGGGGGTTTGTAGAGGACGGAACACTAATGAAAACCTACAGCAGCTGTGTGCTTACAGGACCTGTGATGATGTCACCATCATGTGATCAGTCACCTGTGTTGGAGAAGTTCAAGGCACATGACCAAGGTGTGATCAGTGTGTGCAGGACTCTGCGGTGCTGCTTTTGATTTCTGTTATATGAAGAATGTGTGTAGCAGAGCTGTATGTGATGTACATGTAGCAGAGCTATGTGTGTGTGACATGCATGTACCAGATCTGTATGTGTGTGAGGTGCATGGAGCAGGGCTGTGTGGCCACAAGAAACACTAGTACTATATAATTTCCTAAGAATTACTAGTCAAAGTACTAACTGCCACTTGTCCGTGAGTGAGTTACATGCTCCACCTCTGATCACATGATGTTGACATCATCACAGGTCCTTCATCCCAGCCCCAATTTCACCTCAGTGAGCAGCTTAATCACTAGAGCTCTGAGCTCAGTCCCTGATCACATGACAGCGATGTCATCACAGGTCCTTCAATATTTTGACCAACTCCAACTGTCATCACGGGTCCTTCAGTGAGTTATATGTGACTATATTATAAGTGGCGCATTCCGCCACCAGAAACACTAGTACTGTAGATAATACTTATAACTAGTTTTATTATACAGGACAGGTGAAACTACAAACTTGACCGGTTGACTTGTTCATATTTTTTGTTTCAAAATTTTAGACTTGTTTCAAGTTTAAGCAATGAATCTTATGGGTTTTCTACTTAATTTACCTACATGAATACAGCTCTCTCTCTTCCCCCCCACTCCCCTCTGCAACCCCCTGCTCACCCCCTGAATCTTTTCGCCCGAGTAGTCAGTTACTTGAAAAAAGCGGTGCTCGATTGCGAAATCGCCCTAAACGAGTACGTTCGCTCATCTCTAATCATGATCTATCACCACACGTATACCGTATCTGGTTGACTAAACATTTTTACAAATTAGGGAACTGTGTACATAGTTCTTATTTATTTTAATTTTCTCCTTGCTACTTTTAGATACTTTACTGTAAGATATACTATTGTGACCATATGGCATGGTAACTATGTTCTGCACACTGTTCTGATTGATTATCTGCTTTAATGCCCTTTTTACGGATGTACAATTTAACTGTATCTTTGTTTTATTAATAAAAAGAGATTTGCAAAAGAGGTCAACTTTTTGCTAGACAAAGGTTCTTCAAACATGGGGACCTCTGTTGTTACCTACTTGTCCACTGAGCTAAGATTGATTCAGTACCTCCAGGGGTGACAAGATTAATGAGCCCACTGGGCGTTCTACTAAATGACCACTGAGGGGCGACTTAATAACTATGTATCAATATATCAGGGGACAATACAAGGATCTCTCTCATGATCAGTTTATACCCAGGACTGTGGCTGTAAAGGCCCATTTAGAACCAATGATTCTTGCTCAAAATTCGCTCAAAGTCGTCTTTTGATCGAGAATCGTTGGGTCTAAATGCACGGACATTGTGCAGTTTTTGTTAACGATTCACTCATCGTTGTCTTTCAGCAAGCTGAAAGACAACGATGAGCCTTATCAGTGCCGCGTGCTGGGTTCACAGCGGGATATTACTGATACTACTGTTTCAGGTGGTATCCCGCTCGGAGAACACAGCAGACGTATGCAGAAGACAAGCGGTCCAGCTGTCTTCTGTATACCCTGCTCCGTGAGCACAGCAGGAATATGCAGAAGACAGTGCTCCAGCTGTGTTCTGCATAACCCGCTCGGAGCGCTCAGCTGTATATCATCTGTGCGCTCCGTGAACACAGCAGGGATATGCAGAAGACAGCGCTCCAGCTGTGTTCTGCATACCCTGCTCAGAGCGCTCAGCGGCATACCTGCTGAGCGCTATGAGAATACAACAGCTGTATGCAGAAGCTAGCTGTCCCGCTTGTCTTCTGCATACAGCGTGAGCCTTCATTTACAAACTTATGGAAAGTGAATGCTCAAAACTGTCAATCAAACTCCTGTTTGAGCGAAATTTGAGAAATCATCTTGCTGTGTAAATGCACACAACAATTATCGCTCAAAAGATGTCTCTTGAGCCACTTTTGAGCGATAATCGTTGTGTCTAAATGGGCCTTAACTGCATCTAGAGGAAAGAAGGTTTCTACACAACATAGAAGGAGGTTCTTTACTGTAAGAGCAGTGAGACTATGGAAGTCTCTACCTGAGGCATGGTGATTTCAATAAAATAGTTTAGGATGGGCCTGGACACCTTTATTGAGTGTAACTAGAGATGAGCGAGCACCAAAATGCTCGGGTGCTCGTTACTCGGGATGAAATTATCGCGATGCTCGAGGGTTCGTTTCGAGTAACGAACCCCATTGAAGTCAATGGGCGACCCGAGCATTTTTGTATATCGCCGATGCTCGCTAAGGTTTTCATGTGTGAAAATCTGGGCAATTCAAGAAAGTGATGGGAACGACACAGCAACGGATAGGGCAGGCGAGGGGCTACATGTTGGGCTGCATCTCAAGTTCCCATGTCCCACTATTAAGCCACAATACCGGCAAGAGTGGGCCCCCCCCCCTCAACAACTTTTACTTCTGAAAAGCCCTCATTAGCAATGCATACCTTAGCTAAGCACCACACTACCTCCAACAAAGCACAATCACTGCCTGCATGACACTCCGCTGCCACTTCTCCTGGGTTACATGCTGCCCAACCCCCCCGCACGACCCAGTGTCCACAGCGCACACAAAAGTGTCCCTGCGCAGCCTTCAGCTGCCCTCATGCCACGCCACCCTCATGTCTATTTATAAGTGCGTCTGCCATGAGGAGGAACCGCAGGCACACACTGCAGAGGGTTGGCACGGCTAGGCAGCGACCCTCTTTAAAAGGGGCGGGGCAATAGTCCACAATGCTGTACAGAAGCAATGAGAAATCCAATCCTGTGCCACCTCCATCTGGAGCTGCACACGTGGGCATAGCAATGGGGAACCTATGTGCCACACACTATTCATTCTGTCAAGGTGTCTGCATGCCCCAGTCAGACCGCGTTTTTTTATAAATAGTCACAGGCAGGTACAACTCCGCAATGGGAATTCCGTGTGCACCCACAGCATGGGTGGCTCCCTGGAACCCACCCGCTGTACATAAATGTATCCCATTGCAGTGCCCTGGACAGCAGAGCTAACGTCAGATGAAATGCAGGTGGGCTTCGGCCCACACTGCATGCCCCAGTCAGACTGGGGTTCTTTAGAAGTGGAAACAGATGCATTTACAACTCCCTGTGGACCCACAGCATGGGTGGGTGCCAGGAAGCCACCGGCGGTACATAAAAATATCCCATTGCATTGCCCAACACAGCTGAGGTAGTAATGTCGTGCTTAATACAGGTGGGCTTCGGCCCACACTGCATGCCCCAGTCTGACTGGGGTTCTTTAGAAGTGGAAACAGATGCATTTACAAGTCCCTGTGGACCGACAGCATGGGTGGCTCCCTGGAACCCACCGGCGGTACATAAAAATATCCCATTGCATTGCCCAACACAGCTGAGGTAGTAATGTCGTGCTTAATGCAGGTGGGCTTCGGCCCACACTGCATGCCCCAGTCAGACTGGGGTTCTTTAGAAGTGGAAACAGATGCATTTACAATTCTCTGTGGACCCACAGCATGGGTGGGTGCCAGGAAGCCACCGGCGGTACATAAAAATATCCCATTGCATTGCCCAACACAGCTGAGGTAGTAATGTCGTGCTTAATACAGGTGGGCTTCGGCCCACACTGCATGCCCCAGTCTGACTGGGGTTCTTTAGAAGTGGAAACAGATGCATTTACAAGTCCCTGTGGACCGACAGCATGGGTGGCTCCCTGGAACCCACCGGCGGTACATAAAAATATCCCATTGCATTGCCCAACACAGCTGAGGTAGTAATGTCGTGCTTAATGCAGGTGGGCTTCGGCCCACACTGCATGCCCCAGTCAGACTGGGGTTCTTTAGAAGTGGAAACAGATGCATTTACAATTCTCTGTGGACCCACAGCATGGGTGGGTGCCAGGAAGCCACCGGCGGTACATAAAAATATCCCATTGCATTGCCCAACACAGCTGAGGTAGTAATGTCGTGCTTAATACAGGTGGGCTTCGGCCCACACTGCATGCCCCAGTCTGACTGGGGTTCTTTAGAAGTGGAAACAGATGCATTTACAAGTCCCTGTGGACCGACAGCATGGGTGGCTCCCTGGAACCCACCGGCGGTACATAAAAATATCCCATTGCATTGCCCAACACAGCTGAGGTAGTAATGTCGTGCTTAATGCAGGTGGGCTTCGGCCCACACTGCATGCCCCAGTCAGACTGGGGTTCTTTAGAAGTGGAAACAGATGCATTTACAATTCTCTGTGGACCCACAGCATGGGTGGGTGCCAGGAAGCCACCGGCGGTACATAAAAATATCCCATTGCATTGCCCAACACAGCTGAGGTAGTAATGTCGTGCTTAATACAGGTGGGCTTCGGCCCACACTGCATGCCCCAGTCTGACTGGGGTTCTTTAGAAGTGGAAACAGATGCATTTACAAGTCCCTGTGGACCGACAGCATGGGTGGCTCCCTGGAACCCACCGGCGGTACATAAAAATATCCCATTGCATTGCCCAACACAGCTGAGGTAGTAATGTCGTGCTTAATGCAGGTGGGCTTCGGCCCACACTGCATGCCCCAGTCAGACTGGGGTTCTTTAGAAGTGGAAACAGATGCATTTACAATTCTCTGTGGACCCACAGCATGGGTGGGTGCCAGGAAGCCACCGGCGGTACATAAAAATATCCCATTGCATTGCCCAACACAGCTGAGGTAGTAATGTCGTGCTTAATACAGGTGGGTTTCGGCCCACACTGCATGCCCCAGTCTGACTGGTAATATATACCTTAACAGTAACCTCATTGGTGGTAATGTGGTGGTGACTGCGGACCTGGTAGTGCGGTTTTATGTAGTTGGTTTTCGGAATGTGGCCAGGATTAAGTGGGCCGTGGCGGGGGGATGGTGGTGGTGCTCTCTTGTTGTGTCGTTAAAGGTGAAATTCTTGGACTGCCACCAGACGGACCAATGCAAAGGTATTTGCCAAGAATGTTTTCATTGTTGGAGGAGGAGGGGGATGTTTTGGAGGCACTATGTGTCCTCTACACGTGTCCGTGGTTATATGCACCTTAACAGTAACAGCGTTGGTGGGAAATGGCCTCGCCGCCATCATGTCTTTGTGAAGCCTCTGTTTCCACACCCCAGTGACATACCATTAGCAGCGGTATAGGCAGAGCCCACAATTATTAACATTTCAGCGGTAGCATTAGGGACAGGCCCCACTAACATATCACTAGCAGCAGTACAGGGGGAGCGCAGTCTTAGTTCCATTTCAGTAATAGTAGCACTCAAGACAGGCCCCAGTAACATTCCCATTGCAGCAGTTTAGGGAGATAACAGTCTCTTTCACATTTCAGTAGCTGCAGTATAGACAAGGCCACAGTTACATTTATGTAGCTAAAGTGTAGGCCAACCCCACACACCTTTCTGTACCATGAGTGCAGGCGAAGAACATAGAAATTACTATGATTACACTGTAGGTGAGGGCCCAAAGAAATTGGTGTACCAACAGTACTAATGTACCTCAGAAAAAATTGGCCATGCCCAACCAAGATGGCAGGTGAAACCCATTAATCGCTTTGGTTAATGTGGCTTAAGTGGTAACTAGGCCTGGAGGCAGCCCAGTTGAATGAAAAATTGGTTCAAGTTAAAGTTTCAACGCTTTAAGAGCATTGAAACGTATAAAAATTGTTTAGAAAAATTGAGCCTTGTGGCCCTAAGAAAAATTGCCCGTTCGGCGTGATTACGTGAGGTTTCAGGAGGAGGAGCAGGAGGAGGAGGAGGAATATTATACACAGATTGATGAAGCAGAAATGTCCCCGTTTTGGATGGTGAGAGAGAACGATGCTTCCATCCGCGGGTGCAGCCTACGTATTGCTTAGGTATCGCTGCTGTCCGCTGGTGGAGAAGAGAAGTCTGGGGTAATCCAGGCTTTGTTCATCTTGATGAGTGTAAGCCTGTCGGCACTGTCGGTTGACAGGTGGGTACGCTTATCCGTGATGATTCCCCCAGCCACACTAAACACACTCTCTGACAAGACGCTAGCCGCAGGACAAGCATGCACCTCCAGGGCATACAGCGCGACTTCAGGCCATGTGTCCAGCTTCAACACCCAGTAGTTGTAGGGGGCAGAGGCGTCACCGAGGACGGTGCTGCAATCGGCAACGTACTCCCTCACCATCCTTTTACAGTGCTCCCGCCGACTCAGCCTTGACTGGGGACTGGTGACACAGTCTTGCTGGGGAGCCATAAAGCTGGCAAAGGCCTTGGAGAATGTTCCCCTGCCTGCGCTGTACATGCTGCCTGATCTCCGCGCTTCCCCTGCTACCTGGCCCTCAGAACTGCGCCTTCTGCCACTAGCGCTGTCGGATGGGACGTTTACCATCAGTTTGTCCACCAGCGCCCTGTGGTATAGCATCATTCTCGAACCCCCTTCCTCTTCGGGAATGAGAGTGCAAAGGCTCTTTTTATACCGTGGATCGAGCAGTGTGTACACCCAGTAATCCGTAGTGGCCAGAATGCGTGTAACGCGAGGGTCACGAGAAAGGCATCCTAACATGAAGTCAGCCATGTGTGCCAGGGTACCTGTACGCAACACATGGCTGTCCTCACTCGGAAGATCACTTTCAGGATCCTCCTCCTCCTCCTCCTCCTCCTCTGGCCATACACGCTGAAAGGATGACAGGCAAGCAGCATCTGTCCCCTCAGCAGTGGGCCAAGCTGTCTCTTCCCCCTCCTCCTCATGCTCCTCCCCCTCCTCCTCAACGCACAGAGATATAGACATGAGGTTGCTCTAACTATCCAGCGACATACTGTCTTCCCCCGCCTCCGTTTCTGATTCCAAAGCGTCTGCCTTTATGCTTTGCAGGGAACTTCTCAAGAGGCATAGCAGAGGAATGGTGACGCTAATGATTGCAGCATCCCCGCTCACCATCTGGGTAGACTCCTCAAATTTTCCAAGGACCTGGCAGATGGCTGCCAACCAGGCCCACTCTTCTGTAAATAATTGAGGAGGCTGACTCCCACTGCGCCGCGCAAGTTGGAGTTGGTATTCCACTATAGCTCTACGCTGCTCATAGAGTCTGGCCAACATGTGGAGCGTAGAGTTCCACTGTGTGGGCACGTCGCACAGCAGTCGGTGCACTGGCCGATTAAACCGATGTTGCAGGGTCCGCAGGGTGGCAGCGTGCGTGTGGGATTTGCGGAAATGTGCGCAGAGCTGGCGCACCTTTCCGAGCAGGTATGACAAGTGGGGGTAGCTTTTCAGAAAGCGCTGAACCACCAAATTAAACACATGGGCCAGGCATGGCACGTGCGTGAGGCTGCCGAGCTGCAGAGCCGCCACCAGGTTACGGCCGTTGTCACACATGACCATGCCCGGTTGGAGGCTCAGCGGCGCAAGCCAGCGGTCGGTCTGCTCTGTCAGACCCTGCAGCAGTTCGTGGGCCGTGTGCCTCTTATCTCCTAAGCTGAGTAGTTTCAGCACAGCCTGCTGACGCTTGCCCACCGCTGTGCTGCCACGCCGCGTGACACCGACTGCTGGCGACGTGCTGCTGCTGCTGACACATCTTGATTGCGAGACAGAGGTTGCATAGGAGGAGGAGGAGGGTGATTTAGTGGAGGAAGCATACACCGCCGCAGATACCACCACCGAGCTGGGGCACGCAATTCGGGGGGTGGGTAGGACGTGAGCGGTCCCAGGCTCTGACTCTGTCCCAGCCTCCACTAAATTCACCCAATGTGCCGTCAGGGAGATATAGTGGCCCTGCCCAACTGTGCTTGTCCACGTGTCTGTTGTTAAGTGGACTTTGGCAGTAACCGCGTTGGTGAGGGCGCGTACAATGTTGCGGGAGACGTGGTCGTGCAGGCCTGGGACGGCACATCGAGAAAAGTAGTGGCGACTGGGAACCGAGTAGCGCGGGGCCGCCGCCGCCATCATGCTTTTGAAAGCCTCCGTTTCCACAAGCCTATACGGCAGCATCTCTAGGCTGATCAATTTTGCAATGTGCACGTTTAACGCTTGAGCGTGCGGGTGCGTGGCGTCGTACTTGCGCTTGCGCTCAAACTGTGGCGCTAGCGACGTCTGGACGCTACGCTGAGAGACATTGCTGGATTGGCCGAGGACAGCGGAGGTGAGGGTGTGGGTGCAGGCCAGGAGACGGTAGTGCCTGTGTCCTCAGAGGGGGGTTGGATCTCAGTGGCAGGTTGGGGCACAGGGGGAGAGGCAGTGGTGCAAACCGGAGGCGGTGAACGGGCATCGTCCCACCTTGTGGGGTGCTTGGCCATCATATGCCTGCGCATGCTGTTGGTGGTGCCTCCCCAGCTGGTCTTGGTGCGACAAAGGTTGCACACCACTGTTCGTCGGTCGTCAGGCGTCTCTGTGAAAAACTGCCAGACCGTAGAGCACCTTGACCTCTGCAGGGTGGCATGGCGCGAAGGGGCGCTTTGGGAACCAGTTGGTGGATTATTCGGTCTGGCCCTGCCTCTACCCCTGGCCACCGCACTGGCTCGGCCTGTGCCCACACCCTGACTTGGGCCTCCGCGTCCTCGCCCGCGTCCACGTCCTATAGGCCTACCCCTACCCCTCAGCATGGTGTATTACCAGTGATTTGATTTCCCAGGCAGGAAATAAATTAGCGCAAGCCTGCTGTTAAACGTAGCTGGCTGCGTATGATTTCTTTACGTTCTCCACCCACCACACACGTACCCAGAACGCTGAGGACTGTCGGAGGCAGGCCAAATAGAATGTTTCCCTTTTTCTTTTAAAGAAAAGGCCCACTGACTATATTCAATCAATAATAAATATGTCTTCTGCCCCTGCAAATGTGTCACAGAACTGCAGGGTTGCAGAGTTATTAACTACAGTAGAGCGGTGATTTTTCCCAGGCAGGAAAGAAATTGGCGCAAGCCTGCTGTTAAACGTAGCTGGCTGCGTATGATTTCTTTACGTTCTGCACCCACCACACACGTAGCCAGAACGCTGAGGACTGTCAGAGGCAGGCCAAATAGAATGTTTCCCTTTTTTTTTTAAAGAAAAGGCCCACTGCGTATATTCAATCAATAATATATGTCTTCTGGCCCTGCAAATGTGTCACAGAACTGCAGGGTTGCAGAGTTATTAACTACAGCAGAGCGGTGATTTTTCCCAGGCAGGAAAGAAATTGGCGCAAGCCTGCTGTTAAACGTAGCTGGCTGCGTATGATTTCTTTACGTTCTCCACCCACCACACACGTACCCAGAACGCTGAGGACTGTCAGAGGCAGGCCAAATAGAATGTTTCCCTTTTTTTTTAAAGAAAAGGCCCACTGACTATATTCAATCAATAATATATGTCTTCTGGTCCTGCCTACACAATTCTGTCCCTGTAGTATTACTGCAGGGTGCAATGCTCTGCACAGCCGATTTAAAAAAAAAAAAAAAATGCAACACTGCTAACAGCAGCCTGCACAGTTCTGCACACGGTTAAATGTGGCCCTAAGAAGGACCGTTTGGGGTTCTTGAAGCCTACACTCACTCCTAACACTCTCCCTGCCTAACCACCACTTCTGTCCCTGTAGTATTACTGCAGGGCGCAATGCTCTGCACAGCCGATTTTGAAAAAAAAAAAAATGGGCAACACTGCTAACAGCAGCCTCCACACGGATAGATGTGGCCCTAAGAAGGACCGTTGGGGTTCTTGAAGCCTACACTCACTACTAACACTCTCCCCACAGCAGCTCCAACACTATAGCACTGTCCCTCAGCTAACTCACAAGGCATTTGAGGCGAGCCGCGGAAGGGGCCGATTTTTATACTCGGGTGACACCTGATCTCCCCAGCCACTCACAGCAGGGGGGTGGTATAGGGCTTGAACGTCAAAGGGGGAAGTTGTAATGCCTTCCCTGTCTTTCACTTGGCCAGAAAAGCGCGCTAACGTCTCAGAGAGGAAACTGAAAGTAACCCGAACATCGCGTGGTACTCGTTAAGAGTAACGAGCATCCCGAACACGCTAATATTCGCCCGAGCATCAAGCTCGGACGAGTACGTTCGCTCATCTCTAAGTGTAACAATTACATGTTATAGTTACGAATTACTTCAGAAGGATCGGTGATTGGGGATTATTCAGTTTGGAGTTGGGAAGGAATTGTTTTTTCCTTAATTGAGGAAAATTGGCTTCTACCTCATTGAGTTTTTTGCCTTTCTCTGCATCAACTTTGGGGGGTACAGAGCTGAACAGACTGGCATATTTTTTCAGTCTAACATACTATGTTACTAAATAGCTGAAGTCCTTGAGGATTTCTTTGCTTCGTTATACTTCCTCTGACTCCCAGTCTTATTTGTCTCTTCCATCCCTAGCACAGACCCAATGCAATTTTTTGAAATACTCCATTACAAAAGAGGAGTCGTGCTTGGCTTTTTCCTCCATGCTGACAAACAAAATCTGGAATTCTACTTGAAAATTTTAAATCTTGTCTTCTGAAACTGTATGACAGCAAATACAAAGCAGGCTCCCTCCAGTTTTCCGTGATCAAGGCTAGAATTGTGGTCACTTCTATTTGTGTCCTTTTTTGTTTTGTCGTTTGATCTTTTCTTGACTGTTCTGTTTTATGATGTTCTTGAAACTAATAAACAAATGAAACATTACTGAGCTAAAATTGTGTGTGTTTATGGCCAATATTTTATACGTCCAAAATCATATCTAACTCCACAGCCCTGAACTTTCCATTTTTCATGTTATTGTTATCTTGCTATCAAACTAAATGTAATTCAAATGATAGCCCTTTTGGCTAGTGATGAGTGATTAGTGGAACAATCGCTTTGTGTCAGTATCGGGCCAATGTCAAGAAAATCATCATGAATCGGGGTGGACGATTCCAACTCCCACTAAAGGCAATGGTAGTGAATATTGGTTTCACCATCTTGCCCTCCAGAAGGTCCCCAATGCAGCCCAAACCCCTTAAATTGCATGGAAATACAACACTCAAGCATGATCCTACTCCAAGGAACAGTCATAGAGCTACCAAAAATTGTGTTATGGAAGACAGTAGGTGTGGAGCTTATGTTAAAAGAAATGTCACAAAGGTTAATAGACAAACTCTAAAAGGTGAACACAACACTCAAGCATGGGCCTACTCCAAGGAATTGCCATAGAGCTACCAGAAACTGCGCTAAGAAAGACAGCAGGTGTGGTGCTTATGTTAAAAGCAATGCCGTAAATGTTAATAGACAAACTCTGCAAGGTGAACACAGCACTCAAGTACGGGCCTCCTACTCCAAAGAAAATCGGTAGAGCTACCACAAATTACACCAAGGAAGGTGGTGTGTAGCTTGTTTTAAAAGTAATGTCATAAAGTTTGCAAAGGACAAATTCTACCTGGTGAACAGACAGCCAAGCACAAGTCTTCTCCAAGGAACAGCTGTAGAACATTTTTGTTTTGCGAGAAGGAGGTGGAAACATGGTGAAAGCAGGCAAAAGAGAGCAGCAGCAATAGCACCACCAGCAACAGCTTCTTGAGGGCAGAGTGTGCTTCTCGTGGAAAAATAGAAGCTGTAGCTCCATATTGCCATATTTTTCATTGGGGGGAGTATTATGAGGCAATATGGCAGGAACCAGGAGGAGAGCAGCAGCACCCCTACCACCAGCAACAGCACCTTGAGGACACAGTATGGTATTTAATATAAATCTATGCTCAGTCATATATGAGTAAAAATTGCCCCAGCATGCTAACTAATCAGTGGACTCTGTCTAGGTAGTGCGATTCCTGGGAGACACAATATGTGAGAGCAGAAGACTAGAGATGAGCGAACGTGCTCATTTAGGTCAATTACTTGATCGAGCATCACTTTTTTCGAGTAACTGCCTACTGCGAAAAGATTCTGGGGGCGGCGGGGTGGTGCGGGTAGTAGCAGGGGGGAACAGGGGGGAGCTCTCTCTCTCTCTTTCCCCCCCACTCCCCACCGCAACCCCCTGCTCACCCCCGGTGACCCCGAATATTTTCGCCCGATTAGGCAGTTACTCGAAAAAAGCAATGCTCGATCGAGTAATTGCTCTAAACAAGCACGTTCGCTCATCTCTACAGAAGAAAACAGAGTAGAGCTTGTATCTTTGTGAATTGCCCCTGTTTGGCATAGCATTATTGAACTCATCCCACTGCTAGCTGCTAAATACCTGCAAACAATTTGTAGCGGCTGGACTGGCGACTTTGAACGACATCCGAGGCCGCTGACACACACTGTTTGTATTTTCTGTTTTCCTGGCTGGGTTTATTTTTGTTTTATATTAACGCAAAATGCCACCACCTTCTAAATAAGCCGCAATCCCTGTGTAGCTAGATATATAAGAACAGAAGGCCACACAGTACAGCTTGTATATTTGTGTACGGTCCCTGTTTGGTTCAGCATAATTGAATTCCCCAAACCCCACTGCTAGCTGCGGAAGGCATGCAAATAATTTGTAGTGACTAGACTAGCGACTTTGAACTATGTCCACAAACAGGACAGCAATATTCCCCATGCCAATGTGTAGTTTGGTTGTCTGCTTTGCTGCTATATATGGTGAGAGCAGCATACAGGGTGCAGGTAAAAAATATTCTTTATTCCTCCCAAACAGATAACCTTTTCGACTGTTCAAAGTCTTTATCAAATCTCATCTTATCAATTCTTTATCTGATTTGATAAAGACTTTGAACAGTTGAAACGTTATCTGTTTGGGAGGAATAAAGAATATTTTTTACCTGCACCCTGTATGCTGTCACAACCACTTTCTTGCAGGAGGATCTCCAACAGAGGCTCAATGGCCAAGGCATATAACAGAGCAAAAAGGGGCACCACTGACAAGTACCCATTTCCAAGGAAAAGATTTGGGAGGGAAAATCATTTCCCACGACCAAGGGATTTCACACGACCAAGTTAAACTGTGTATATGCAAGTTTTACTGTTTTAATATTCCTGCAGACTGTCACGTTCCAAAAGTAAATGGTGTGCCTGCAATTTACTAACATATGTGTGTTAGTTTTATTTCGCTACCAAAAGCTTTTAGATAAGACACTGGCATCACATTAACCTAATTGCATTAGTCATCCATATCCTGTTGTTCATCTTCATCTGTGCACAAGATTACCTGGAGCGCACTGCACTCATGGCCACCATGACATGGCTCTTCAGCCATCTCCGAGAAACTACACAGAGAGTGCAGGCCTCTTCCCGCTTGTCGCACGTTGCAGATCCTCATCGAGACCCTGTTTTGGGACTCCAGTGACAATCTACATACACCATCCGGGCTGCTCCACCTTTCATTCTACTCCAGTAAGGCATAATTATGTCCTTTATCTAGGCGAATAAATATTCTGTCAGGTTTGTGCTGCTGGGATCTGTTGTTCTCCAGGGTTCCAGGAGCACACTTTCACAGGTGAGGGATAATTGAGCTGGCTGGGTGTGGAGTTCCTCCCGCCAGCCAATCCCCATGGGTCTGCTGTGTCTGCAAGAGGAAGCTGGTATCCCGTCACTCTAGGGTTGGTTTTCCTGCATGCTTATTATATGTACTGTGGGTGTGAACAGTGTCTTGTCCAGTGTCTGTGCAGGTGGCCAGACATTAGGTGTGGATAGTCCTGTTCTGTGTGTGTTCTATCTTGCATGCTAGCCCTAGAGTGCTGGTGTGAACTGTGTCATGTCCTGCTGGATCGTTTGTCATCTCTGTGCTAGTGAGGCCCTTAGGTTCCAGTGTGGGGACGCCCTTATCGGGGCGATCTCCGTGCTTGCAGGCAGGGTTCTGGTGGATGTTGTCTCATTAGAGTAGGGACCGCGAGACACGAGGACCCTTGAAGTTAGGCTTGCGGCTTAAGTGACTTGGCCAATTCACAAACTAATTCCTCGTACTTATTTTAGCCATTCCATCTGCTTATGCATGTGGGGATGCTTGGTGAGTGTGTTGGCCGTTTGTCAGTCCTATCTTATGTCTGTCCGTGAGTCCAGTATGCAGTTCACTGTCCCTTTTTTGTTCCAGCCAGTGTGTCCTGTGGGAACTCGATACCACTTCTGTGTCCGTGCTGCGGTGAGGTACGCCTAGTGGACGTAACAGGTTCTTTTACATGGAGCAACATATTGTTCACCCTAGTGAATGACTGAAGGACTCATTTACTTGCAAACAATGACTGTTTACATGTAACAATAATCGTTAAAATTTCTTGGTATTTCACTTATTCGCTTGCTCGTTTGGTAGTGTTTAGACTGAATGATTAAAGGGGTTGTCCCGCGAAAGCAAGTGGGGTTCAGCACTTCTGTATGGTCATATTAATGCACTTTGTAATGTACATCGTGCATTAATTATGAGCCATACAGAAGTTATTCACTTACCTGTTCCGTTGCTAGCGTCCTCGTCTCCATGGAGCCGTCTAATTTCAGCGTCTAATCGCCCGATTAGACGCGCTTGCGCAGTCCGGTCTTCTCCCTTCTGAATGGGGCCGCTCGTGCCGGAGAGCTGCTCCTCGTAGCTCCGCCCCGTCACGTGTGCCGATTCCAGCCAATCAGGAGGCTGGAATCGGCAATGGAACGCACAGAGCCCACGGTGCACCATGGGAGAAGACCTGCGGTCCACCGTGGGTGAAGATCCCGGCAGCCATCTTCGCAAGGTAAGTAAGAAGTCACCGCAGCGCGGGGATTCGGGTAAGTACTATCCGTTTTTTTTTTAAACCCCTGCATCGGGTTTGTCTCGCGCCGAACGGGGGGGCTATTGAAAAAAAAAAAAAAACGTTTCGGCGCGGGACAACCCCTTTAATTGCTCAGGTAGGAATGGATGTATGAGAACAAAGCTGTAGTATGTGTGTCAAAGTATGTGATTGACTGTTGGAAGAACAAAAGCAAGTTTTAACATGCCCACAAAGTGCTTTACTATTGGCTGTCAAAGCATCGGATGATCGCGGAGGTACGTCCTTACATACGCCATAGGAATAGCAGACAAGCCTTGAGCAATCATTCACTATTCTGATCACCTGGACAGTGCCACTGGTGCCTTGTGTGATGGTTCTATTCACCATTTTGAAGGATATTTCGACCTCTGCACAACAGAACAAGGATTACTTCATTCGACCACCTGGAAGTATTGTCCACTTTTTGGGGGTAATATTTTGAACGCTTTAAACAGTTCCAACTATTAAGGAGAATTTTCTCGCTTGTACGTTCTCTCCATAACCTGCAGTAATATTACCGCCTCCTTAAGGCAAATATACATGTCAAAGGATCCTTCAAAGTTGCGAATAAAAATGTCTTGCAAGCGCTAGTGATACATAGTTTCATACAAGAGAGCCATGCAGCACTGATGCCTGTGAGACATTTTTGCTCGCAAATTCGAGGGGTACTTTGACATGTCTGTTGGCCAAAAAGGAAAGCACTCTGTTTGGTCGTTATCGTCCTTGTTCTTCCTAGTTATATTAACTGTAAAAAAAAAGTGAAGCATCCTTCGAAGTTGCGAGTAAAAATGTCTCACAAGAGGCACACGGCTCGATGTAGGAATTTGCAATTGCGAATGATTCCTCACATAATGGAGAGCCTAATGGGACTTTTGCCTACAAGACATTTTTCGTTTGCTATTCCGAGGGTTAGTTTGACTGCACAAGTGTTGTTACACAGGATGATAGCCAGGATAATTGAAGTCTATAAGAGCTCATTCACATCAGCATTAGGAGATTCTGTTTTCCTGCTTTGCTTGGGGGATAAAAAAAAATGGCACCCCCTCACCAAACAGCTCTGTGTTATGATGGAACTTAATGTCCCCTCCATTGACTATAGTCAGTGGGGGTCTGTTTGATTTCCGACCGGCAGTCCGACATTTCACCGTAGTCTTTGGGACGCTGCTATTTCGTCCTGTTTTCTAATGTAAATCAGTGATGGAGGATCCGAAAGAAGAGACATAGATTAGTGACTCATCACTTCCACAGGTTGTAGGATGGTGGGGGGTGCTCTTACCAGACTTCAATGTATACTACTGGGCAGCTCAATTGACTCATTTTCCTTGGTTGTTTATCTCTGAACAGAATACAGTAATGAAGCTACTTGTATACTCTTACTCTAAAGGAAAAGGCCAGGTAGTGTTCTTGAGATCATCCCATTTTTAAACAGACTCAACTTTTTTGGTTGGCTTTGAAATGCTTAAGTTACACAATGGGATTTGACCCCCTGATGCCTCTCTAGCATAATAATTCCCTTCCAGAATTTATGTATCTCATGTGTGCAAGTCCAAAGGGTTGTTTTTATGGGGGACATTTGTGATGAAAATATACTTTGTTCTTTTCAGCAACTGAAGAAAAAATTCCTTCTCGCAAATGATTTCCACCTGTTTTATTTACTGCTTAGACAGCAATTCAATCTCCGTTTCCAGGATATGATTTCTGTAATAACACCTTCCTTATACCCCTATACCTACTGAAGCCCCAGGTAAAAAATGTCGATCCTATACAGAGATCTTCTCTCATACCAACACAGAGTGGCTGAACCTCAGGTTACATCTGGTTGTAAGATGGTTCGGGATTTTTCAGATGAGGAGTAGTCAGACGCCTTGGCTTTCCCAAAGCAAGTGTCTCCAAACTTCATTAAGAAAATATCCTAGTTATATACTGTTGCAATCAAAATTATTCAACCCCCATTGTAAATTCTGCTTATTTGGTAAAATTACAAACTTTCAGCTAGCTGTAAAAAAAATACAAGAAAAATGTAAATAGTGCAATACAACTAATATGACAAATGGTTTCTTCAAATTCAGCACAAAATGTCCCTTTTATGACTACTGCAGTCTCAGAATTATTCAACTCCCTGAATAGAATCCCTCATGAGATCACACATTTGCAAAATAGCTGTTGTCTCAAGGACACCAGATGCAAATTACCAAGGGCTTCATTAGTTGCATCAGGTGTGCTTGAGAGAAAGCACATTAAATACATGGACTGGCTAGGGCTTTGCAGACTGTGATGTTTGATTGCATGTTAGAAGTCAAGAGAGTTGTCAAAAAAGGTAACAGAAGAGATAGTTGCCTTGCACAAACAAGGAAAGAAATACAAAAAGATAGCAAAGGCAATGAATGTTCCCAGAGGTACTGTTGGAAGCATTGTTCACAAGCTGTAAGTTAAAGGAAAACTGGCTACACTACCTGGACATGTCATTGAGAGGAAACTATTGTCATGGTGTGCTGCTGCCATCTTGGCTCACCTGCTTCGGTCAGTCACTGTTCGTATTCCTGTGGCAGATGCCTCAATCTTCCCAGTGCACAGTCCCTTGCTTCTGCGCATAGGGCATTCATGTGCCTCCCAGAATATTTAAAGGGTCGGTGCATGCTCTACTAATTTGCCCCCAACCTAGCTCCTGTCAGCCCTGGCTATATTAGACATCCTCCTTTTTAGCAGTATGCCTAAGCCTGATCAGTAGTTGATGGGCCTTCCTGGTTTTCTGACTCCTGCTTGTTCCTGACTATTCTGACTTCTCCATTTCTGACCTAAGCCACATTTATTGAACTATTGTCTCTGCCAGTTGCCTGACCCAACTTGAGCTTTTTATCATATTGCACTAGTTCTACCAGCACTGATTTCTTACCTCACTCCTGTACCGAAGTTTATGCTACCCTGACCTTGGCTTGTAAAGCACCAGCTGCCACATAACTGAAAATACTTCTCCAAGTAATGGCCCATGGACCCTACGGTGAAGCTCACATCCCAATTGGAGGGGTAAAGGGTGAATACTTGGGGTACCCCAGGTGCTGCCCCTATACTTACCCCAAAGTCAAATAAGTGTGTAGCAAAGTGGATCTACATCCAAAAAACTGTCTGTTCCAATATAATAAAAACCTAAATAAGCCACAAAATTTGGGAAATTCTGTTCCGTTGGGCGATGAAACAAAACTGGAACTTTTCGATCTTATGGATCAGTGGCATATTTGGAGAAAGAATGAAACATACCCTGAAAAGAACAACCTGCCCACAGTAAAGCATGGATGTGGCTCGGTGATGCTCTGGGGCTGCTTTGCTCTCTCCAGCACTGGAAACCTGCTGTGTGTGAAGGGCCAAATATATTCAATGAAGTACAAGAAATCCTTGGAGAAAACGTCATGCTTTTTGTGAGCAGAATGCAAAGATAAGCAGAGATGAAATCAGTCTAAGAACAGAGTGCAGACTGAAGTATTTGAGGCGGTAGTAAATAAAGATGCCTATGGATAGCTGTCACCAGAGTTCTGAGTGAGGGACGAGTGAAAAGTATAGAGATGAGCGAGCACCAAAATGCTCGGGTGCTCGTTACTCGGGACGAAATTATCGCGATGCTCGAGGGTTTGTTTCGAGTAACAAACCCCATTGAAGTCAATGGGCGACTCGAGCATTTTTGTATATCGCCGATGCTTGCTAAGGTTTTCATTTGTGAAAATCTGGGCAATTCAAGAAAGTGATGGGAACGACACAGAAACGGATAGGGCAGGCGAGGGGCTACATGTTGGGCTACATCTCAAGTTCCCAGGTCCCACTATTAAGCCACAATAGCGGCAAGAGTGCCCCCCCCCCCAACTAATTAGCAATGCATACCTTAGCTAAGCACCACACTACCTCCAACAAAGCACAATCACTGCCTGCATGACACTCCGCTGCCACTTCTCCTGGGTTACATGCTGCCAACCCCCCCCCCCCCCCCCGCACGACCCAGTGTCCACAGCGCACACCAAAGTGTCCCTGCGCAGCCTTCAGCTGCACTCATGCCACACCACCCTCATGTCTATTTATAAGTGCGTCTGCCATGAGGAGGAACCGCAGGCACACACTGCAGAGGGTTGGCACGGCTAGGCAGCGACCCTCTTTAAAAGGGGCGGGGCGATAGCCCACAATGCTGTACAGAAGCAATGAGAAATCCAATCCTGTGCCACCTCCATCAGGAGCTGCACACGTGGGCATAGCAATGGGGAACCAATGTGCCACACACTATTCATTCTGCTCAGCGGCGAAAGCCAGCGATCGGTCTGCTCTGTCAGACCCTGCAGCAGTTCGTGGGCCGTGTGCCTCTTCTCTATTAAGCTGAGTATTTTCAGCACGGCCTGCTGACGCTTGCCCACCGCTGTGCTGCCACGCCGTGTGACACCAACTGCTGGCGACGTGCTGCTGCTGACACATCTTGATTGCGAGACAGAGGTTGCGTAGGAGGAGGAGGAGGGTGGTTTAGTGGAGGAAGCATACACCGCCGCAGATACCACCACCGAGCTGGGGCCCGCAATTCTGGGGGTGGGTAGGACGTGAGCGGTCCCAGGCTCTGACTCTGTCCCAGCCTCCACTAAATTCACCCAATGTGCCGTCAGGGAGATATAGTGGCCCTGCCCGCCTGTGCTTGTCCACGTGTCCATTGTTAAGTGGACCTTGGCAGTAACCGCGTTGGTGAGGGTGCGTACAATGTTGCGGGAGACGTGGTTGTTCAGGGCTGGGACGGCACATCGGGAAAAGTAGCGGCGACTGGGAACTGAGTAGCGCGGGGCCGCCACCGCCATCATACCTTTGAAAGCCTCTGTTTCCACAACCCTATACGGCAGCATCTCCAGGCTGATAAATTTGGCTATGTGCACGTTTAACGCTTGAGCGTGCGGGTGCGTGGCGGTGTACTTGCGCTTGCGCTCCAACACTTGCGCTAGCGACGGCTGGATGGTGCGCTGAGAGAAATTGGTGGATGGGGCCGAGCACAGCGGAGGTGAGGGTGTGGGTGCAGGCCAGGAGACGGTAGTGCCTGTGTCCTGAGAGGGGGGTTGGATCTCAGTGGCAGGTTGGGGCACAGGGGGAGAGGCAGCGGTGCAAACCGGAGGCGGTGAACGGCCTTCGTCCCACCTTGTGGGGTGCTTGGCCATCATATGTCTGCGCATGCTGGTGGTGGTGAGGCTGGTGGTGGTGGCTCCCCGGCTGATCTTGGCGCGACAAAGGTTGCACACCACTGTTCGTCGGTCGTCTGCACTCTCAGTGAAAAACTGCCAGACCTTTGAACACCTCGGCCTCTGCAGGGTGGCATGGCTCGAGGGGGCGCTTTGGGAAACAGTTGGTGGATTATTCGGTCTGGCCCTGCCTCTACCCCTGGCCACCGCACTGCCTCTTCCAACCTGCCCTGCTGCTGCACTTGCCTCCCCCTCTGCAGACCTGTCCTCAGTAGGCGTAGCAAACCAGGTGAGGTCAGTCACCTCATCGTTCTGCTGCTCTTCCTCCGAATCCTCTGTGCGCTCCTCCCTCGGACTTACTCCAATTACTACTACCTGAGTGATAGACAACTGTGTCTCATCGTCATTGTCCTCCTCACCCACTGAAAGCTCTTGAGACAGTTGCCGGAAGTCCCCAGCCTCATCCCCCGGACCCCGGGAACTTTCCAAAGGTTGGGCATCGGTCACGACAAACTCCTCCGGTGGGAGAGGAACCATTGCTGGCCATTCTGGGCAGGGGTCCAGGAACAGTTCCTGGGAGTCTGCCTGCTCCTCAGAATGTGTCATTGTAATGGAGTGAGGAGGCTGGGAGGAAGGAGGAGCAGCAGCCAGAGGATTCAGAGTTGCAGCAGTGGACGGCGCAGAACTCTGGGTGGTCGATAGATTGCTGGATGCACTTTCTGCCATCCACGACAGGACCTGCTCACACTGCTCATTTTCTAATAAAGGTCTACCGCGTGGACCCATTAATTGTGAGATGAATGTGGGGACGCCAGAAACGTGCCTCTCTCCTAATCCCGCAGCAGTCGGCTGCAATACACCTGGATCAGGAGCTCGGCCTGTGCCCACACCCTGACTTGGGCCTCCGCGTCCTCGGCCGCGTCCACGTCCTCTAGGCCTACCCCTACCCCTCAGCATGGTTTATTACCAGTAGTGCAGAAACAGAACGCTGTAATTAATTGTGCCGCTTATTGGCCTGTGGTTGGCCTGTGGTTGACTTCACTTACGGAACGCACAGCAGAGGCAGGAAAGAATTTTGCGCAAGCCTGCTGTAACACTTAGCTTGCTGCGTATGAATTAGGACAACTACCCCCAGCAGAGACCCAGTACACTTGTGGACAGGAATACAGCGGTGATGTAAGAGGCAACACAGAGGCAGGAAAGAATTTTGCGCAAGCCTGCTGTAACACTTAGCTGGCTGCGTATGAATTAGGACAACTACCCCCAGCAGAGACCCAGTACACTTGTGGACAGGAATACAGCGGTGATGTAAGAGGCAACACAGAGGCAGGAAAGAATTTTGCGCAAGCCTGCTGTAACACTTAGCTGGCTGCGTATGAATTAGGACAACTACCCCCAGCAGAGCCCCAGTACACTTGTGGACAGAAATACAGCGGTGATGTAAGAGGCAACACAGAGGCAGGAAAGAATTTTGCGAAAGCCTGCTGTAACACTTAGCTGGCTGCGTATGAATTAGGACAACTACCCCCAGCAGAGACCCAGTACACTTGTGGACAGGAATACAGCGGTGATGTAAGAGGCAACACAGAGGCAGGAAAGAATTTTGCGCAAGCCTGCTGTAACACTTAGCTGGCTGTGTATGAATTAGGACAACTACCCCCAGCAGAGACCCAGTACACTTGTGGACAGGAATACAGCGGTGATGTAAGAGGCAACACAGAGGCAGGAAAGAATTTTGCGAAAGCCTGCTGTAACACTTAGCTGGCTGCGTATGAATTAGGACAACTACCCCCAGCAGAGACCCAGTACACTTGTGGACAGGAATACAGCGGTGATGTAAGAGGCAACACAGAGTCCCACTGCCCATATACACTAAATATGTCTTCTGTCCCTGCCTCACCACTACTGGCCCTGGACAATGTAAAATTACTGCAGGACGCAATGCTCTGCACGGCCGATATACAAAAAAAAAAAAAAAGTGCAACACTGCAAAAAGCAGCCTCCACAGTACTGCACACGGTTAGATGTGGCCCTAAGAAGGACCGTTGGGGTTCTTGAAGCCTAAAATCACTCCTAACGCTCTCCCTATAGCAGCTCTGGCACCAGCAGCACTGTCCCTGAACTATGTCAGAATGCATCTGTGGCGAGCCGCGGGAGGGGCCGATTTATATACTCGGGTGACACTTGATCTCACCAGCCACTCACTGCAGGGGGTGGTATAGGGCTTGAGCATCGCAGGGGGAAGTTGTAATGCCTTCCCTGTCTTTCTATTGGCCAGAAAAGCGCGCTAACATCTCAGAGATGAAAGTGAAAGTAACTCGAACATCGTGTGGTGCTCGTCTCGAGTAACGAGCATCTCGAACACGCTAATACTCGAACGAGTATCAAGCTCGGACGAGTACGTTCGCTCATCTCTAATAATAATACATACCACTTATTTAAACATTATTTAACATATTTGTGCATGCATTACGCTGTGAATAGAACCCATAGATTTCAATGGGTTTGTTCACTTGCGCATATTTTCCTATGCGCAAAAAGCAGCATGCCCTATTTTTCTGCTCATTTGTGCCCCAAAATTCCCCATCGAAGTCAATGGGGATGCGCAACTGCATGCAAAATACACTAGAAGATGCGTGAAACGTTGCGTAATTGTGCAGGAAGAAGAACTCATTAAACTAATTATGGCGGGGAGCATTGGTGCATACTTTTATGTGTACACAATTGCGCACGAATTCTGCTCAAAAAGTACAATTAAAATAAGCCAAATTGTGCGTAAAACGGAAACATTCATTCCACAAAAAAGCTGCACTCATGTTGTGCGTGCAAATACTCATAGCCTCGCGTGAATCCGGCATTATTCTACTAAAATCCCATCATTCCTCCCTCCACAAACTCAATGAAGGTAAGATCTGGTAGGATCCACGGTAGGATCTTCATATTTGACGACTTTTATAGAGCTGTCCCTGTGTCTGCAGAACTGTAAGAGAAGCTTAGTGACTCTGCAGGGCTCTTCACTGTCACCCTATGGGAACAACATTGTATTCTTCATAAAGTGAATGAACAGATAATATACCATATCAGTCTATAGTGAGTAAACTGAGCTGCACATACAAGTACACCCTGATAGGACCAATTCCGGAAGAACAAATAGATTGATACATAGCTGTTGTCTTCCTCAATCTCTGCAGAGCAGATGAGCTACACTAATTTAATGATGGACAGTAAGCGAACAGGATACCAAGCTGCATTTTCTGCTAATATATCTCACCAATTACTGTTTATTATCTGCAGTACAATAAAAAGTCCAGATGTGATGAAACATCTTGGCAAATAATTTGCCAATAACTAAAACATTGCCGGATTGGTAGCACTGTCATTCTAACCTAATGATTTCACAATGACATTAAAAGAAACCAGGCCAAATCTAACCATATGGCAAATAAAATTAAAGGGGTACTTGCCAGTTCTTCAGAATAAAAAGCATGGCGCGAGCATGCTTTTCTGCTGATATTGAAAAGTACCCGACTCATTAGCTGCCCTTTCATTCTGGCTACTGTGCACTAAAATAGATGCCTAGCCATCTGTCATACTAGTGGTTCAACACAGCAGAGGTAGCAATGAAGGAGGGAATGGAGCAAGATAAAATTAAATGCACTTGAAAAAATGGCCTCATTCCCAGTATACCATAATTCGGAGATCATGGGGACTGAAATCTGCTTTAAGATGTCATTGCTGAAAGGAAAAAGGGTTGTATCCTAAAGCAGAGGGGCTAAGAAAGTGCTTGGTATAAAAGTACTGGAGGGGCCGTATGGTCACACAGATGGTGTCCACACATAACTTTCACCGCAGAACAATAGTGGCCACTGCAGGAGAGTTATGTTCCACTGCAGCCTTTCCACTCTTTTCAGCA
Source organism: Eleutherodactylus coqui (assembly GCF_035609145.1). Taxonomy (NCBI): domain Eukaryota; kingdom Metazoa; phylum Chordata; class Amphibia; order Anura; family Eleutherodactylidae; genus Eleutherodactylus; species Eleutherodactylus coqui. The sequence continues at coordinate 51,661,751 of NC_089845.1, read as the reverse complement.
GGTGTCTCTCTCTTATAAAGTCATTTGGGCTTCTCAGAACAAAGGATAATAAAGATTAATTAGTTTAGCAGCATGCTTCAGAATAGTAAGTAGGATGGCATGAGTCACAAGGTTTTGTTAAAGAGTATCTGTCTTCACCCCATGAAATAAACATAGGCGGAAGTATAGGTCTTCTGAACAGTGCTAGAGGTGCTAGAACAGGTGCTTTTCTCGATCAGTCCTCATGTACTTCAAAAGGTCATGATATGAGGATATCCTATGGAGAGAATACCTGTGGAAACTTCTGATGCACTGACAATAATTACTGTATATCACCCCATCTCAACTATGGAGAAACTGATACATAGTCTCCAAAACTTTCTAGCTGTGCATTCTCCTATACTTAACTCTTAGAAGTAAAAATGGATGCGTTTATTGAAAGCAGTAGAAAATGTGATCTGCGCCATAAGTTTTCACCCAGATGCGTAACTTGTAGCTTCTGGGCCCCAATGCAAAACTTGTAACAGGGCCCCCAACTATAATGCTGTATTCATAGTACTGGGCTCCGTATATGGAGAAGAGAGGCCTTATGGGCCCCTTAAGGCACCTGGGCCCGGGTGCAACTGCATCCCCTGCATCCCCTATAGTTATGCCAGTGGTTTCACCCATAGTCTTTAATCAATAATGAATGTCAGGGTCCTTTTAGATTCATTCATTTGAATGAATGATCGAGCGAATGACGTCACCGCTAGCTCGTTCGCTCTCATGCTGACTGTTTGGACGGGTAGGTACATTGTTGGCTCATTCAAAAGGGAATCGTTCAGAATCGTCTAGTCTTTCACATTCACTGTATAAGCGAATGAGAGGGATTAAATGAGCGCAGTTTAAACCGAATGATAAGCAAATGAATCAACAATGATTTGTTGCCCGTATAAAATGAATGACAAATGAAAACTGAATGATTTTTGTTCTTCGTTCAGTCATTGGTTCACGTTTAGACCGAACGATTAGCATTCACTATTGCTTGTTTGAATGATTTTTTGAATGATCATTCAGTCTAAAAGCACCTTTACTCCTAGTGATTCATATGCAAGGTAAACAGTTCAACCAGGATTGCCAACTGTCTGTAAATCCCAGGACAGTAGGTGATGTCAGACTATCATTCAAGCTCAATGTCATCCATTGAGATTAAGAGATGGAGACCCACTTAACACATTGAGAGTGCCAAGAGTCGGGCCTATGATCGGCCCATCTGGGAGAAGGGAGTTGAGTATGGAAAAAAATAGATCTAAAGTCAGTGGGGCTGTGGCTGCAAACTTTATCCAGTGACAAGTCCTCTGAAGGGTTTGTCTCATGAGAGACAAGCTGTAACGATCTGGATCGGGTTCGGAGTCTCATGTTGTAACCCGAGCAGACAGGTAGCATAGTCAGAATTAGCCAAGAGTCGTAATGGTAGATCACAGTTTGCAGTACACAAGAGCAGGCAGGTAACGTGGTCAGAGGAAAGCCAGAGGTTGGTAACGGGTAACAGTAATTCAGTAAAAGCGAGCAGTAGTAGCAGAGATAGACTAAAGGCAGGAAGCACAATAATCACTCAAAGAGGAAGTGGAAGGGCCAGGCTTTTATAGCATGCCCAATCAGGAACAGGGCAGAGCTTAGACAGAGAGTGGATTGCAGGAAAAAAGAACAAGACTAAGGTAATGCAGAGGAGCTGTCCAAAGGGCTGATGGCTCAGTAGGTAGAGCTGCTGCCTGGCGTACGAGTCCTGATACAAGCTCTTTCAAATTACAACCATATTACAGGATCTGTCTTCTGGAACCCATTTGATCTCAATATTACATGGTGGCCATTCAGATGTATGGCCGTCCACGTAATGCATGAACAGACAACTTTGGCACTACTTGTCTCCAGACAAAGGATTGGAATTAGTTAGTGTCTGTCTTAAAGGAGTTATTTGGGGACATGGTGTTACACAAAAGCTTAGGCTCCTTTTAGACAGCACGAATGTCGTTTGTCCGAGTGAGTGAGCAGGTGGCATCATCACCAGCTCCGTCGCTCTCGTGCAGCCTGTTCGGACAGGCAGATTCATCGTCGACTAGTTCAATGAGAATCGTTCAGTATCGTTCAGTGTTTCATCCAATGATTGTGAAATACTGAATGATCGTTGTTTAAACTGACTGAGAAGTGAATGAGCCAACAATTATTTTTATGCCTGCACAAAATGAGCAACGAGTGATAAGCACACAATCCTCATTCGTCGTTCAGTCATTGGCTCCTATTTAGACTGAATGATTATTGTTCACTTTCGGTCGTTTAACCATTTTTGGAATGATTCGTTCCATCTAAATGCCCCCTTACTCAGCTTGCAGCAGTAAATACCCAGTATACGTGCTCACCCTTCCGCGCTCCCCTACTGCTGCCGTCTCGACAGCTCTTAGGTCCATACTGGTCTTCACTTCCTGGAAGGGAGTGATGATGCCCTGACACTGGATCACATGAGCGCTACAGCTATTCATGAGTTGGTGATTGGCTGCAGTGGTCACTGGTCCTTTTGTTGGGGACGTCATCGCCAGCTCCGTGCACGCTGTAGTAAAGACCAGCGGGGACTGGAGAGCCAGTGAGATGGCAGCGGCGGGGGAATCGGGAAGGGTGAGTATGCATTTTGTGATCTGCAAGCTTTTGTATAACACTCTGTCCCCCGAATAATCCCTTTAAGCTCCATCCTAACTGCGGATGGATTTTGTGCCAACATAGGAATGTAGCTTTGAAGATTTCACAAACCTACAAATTCAGGAACCACCATGTATACACTAATTTTATCAGAAACGCTGCAACGACGTTTTATTAACCATGCTACAGGCTCTTGATAAAAAGTGCGTGAAGTAGTCGATCCCCTTTAATGCAGCAGAGTGTACATACAGACATCAGAGGTACAAAGCGGTCCCACTGTAGGACATATATTGGGCCCAGTTTCAAGTGGTTAAATTCTCTTTGAATAGAGTTCTATGTATATATTGCTAATCACTTCTCCATGAGCCAATGACTCTCTCTTGACGCATGCTGATTATGTAAGTCTGGCAGCCCATTTAAAGAAAAATCTGGCCCGATATCTCTGCTTGCAATTCAAAGTGCTTCCTACAGCTGATGTTTTGTCTTTTATCCTAATTTTGAACCTGACCTTCATTGTTACTGGAGTCTGCTTCTTGTCTTGGTTCTCACGTTTGATCTTCTACATTTTGACCTCTGGGCTGTTGTTGGATTTCACTGTTGCCTCCCCTTCTGACTATCATAGTTTAATACTTTTGAAGATAAAGTTACTTTATAAGTTTTATATCAAATACTGTATGTGACACAGAGTCTAACACTTTGTAATGACTGATGTGTGATAGTTCTCAGTGAGGGAAACCAAGTAATCTTGTAGATATGATACCTTTTAATGGCTAACAAAAATACATGATGTTACAGCAAGCTTTCAGGGATATCTCGCCCCCTTCATCAGGTTGGATGGCACATAATTATAACATACAGATGCAGAGGGGAGGTAGGCACATTCCTCTTGATCTAAATAAATGTTCACACAGAAATTTGAGACTGTTTTGTACTGAAAACCTAAAACAACAGACAAACTGAGCCGAGACATAAATCATAAATCAGTCCACTGAGCTCAGGACAGTTTTATGATGTGTCTTATCTCTCCTTCAACCTGCACATGGAAGGAGATGCAGCACCACCTAATGAATGGCAACATTATTACAAGTCAAGTTCTGAATTTTTATGAAGTTCTAAAGAAAGAAAAAAAAAATAATGATTGGGAAGGGGACATCCCTCTTGACCTCCTTCAGACCTTTCATATTTTTACACTTATGCAAGAATCCCGGGCTGAGGTTCATTCCATTCTTGAGGGTATCAAATATGGCCATAAATTTGTACTCCCAAATTCTTCTGTGATCCTTTTTGTAATGACTATGTTGCTAAGGGAGGAAAAAGTTTGAAACTAACAGGAACAACAAAGTTAGTCCCCATTACCCCCTTTTCATAGACCCAGTCATTTTAGATAAAAAGAAGGATTGGATTGCATGCTCACATGTACCTAGATTTGATCGTGGTGTCATGGTCATCTACATCACTTTGGAATTTTTGATCATTTTTGCATGCAATTCCATTTACCTCATCCTGGAAATGATTTCAGCATAAAGAAATGAAGCACTCTGATAAATGGACTTAAGAGGTCTTTGGTTCTAAAAATGTATCATGTAGATCCTTTTATTTTTAGGCTCCTCTAAGAAGCTCCCAGGCTATATGAGTAGCTATAATCATACTTTCTTCTATTAAGTATCTGAGAAGGACCAATTACCATGTCCCCTGCATGGAGAAATATTCTACCCCGTGGCCTTCAGGTTTTGCCTCTTTTTTTGATAGAAGTGCTCTTCTGCTAAGCTTTAAGGAAAACACACTGACAAAAAGATCTATTTATCACCGAGGCAGAAAAGTTCCCACTGGAACAACCTAAGTCACTGTTGGGAACCACTAATAAATAAAATATAACTTTTATTAAAGAACTAATTAAAATAATGCGCAGCTTATATATGGTTCAAAATATTTCTATGCACTTATAAAACCGGGATAATATTATATTTGCACTATCAGTAGTACTTTTGTAGTCTTGGACTAATATAACAAAATAGTCCAGGACCTGACAGATGATACGTGTATCGCAGCTTAATCACTGTGATCACCCTTAAGTGAGTCTCTATTGTACATAGCTCAATTATTCTCGGATATGGTCACTGATACACTAGAGCATATCCGTTGGGATCCAATAGTCCTCACTTGTGTCACCTATAGTCCTCTAAATCTAGAGCCAAAGATTATGCATAACTCATACAGAACTCCATCAGGAAAGGAAGTGCATATATCCAAAAGCACTTCATTCACAATGAGCTGTTGTACTATCAGTCGTACGTCTATCGTTCTTGGACTGGTATAATATACTTTCAAAGTAGTCCAAGATCTAATAGAAGATAGATGTATCGCAGCTTATTTATTGTGATCAACAATTGTCCTCACACATTGTCATTAATACAAAAGACCATGTCTGTTGGGACCTAATAGTATTCACTTTTATCACTTATAGTTCTCTGTATCTAGAGTCAAAGATTATGCATAACTCTTACAGAGCTCTATAAAGAGTGGGAGTGCATATATCGAGCAACCCTCCATTCACAGTGAGCTGTTGTGCTATCGGTCGTACGTTTATAGTTCTCGGACTGGTATGGCATACATTCAAGATAGTCCAAGATCTAACATATAATAAGTATGGCAGCTTCTTCACTGTGATCATCAATTGTTCTCAGACATGGTCATTGATATAATGGACCATATCTGTTGAGATCCAGTGGTGCTTACTTCTGTCACTTGTAGTTCTCTGAGTCTAGAGCCAATGACTATGCATGACTAGTATAGAGTTCTATAGAGAGATGGAGTGCGTGTATCAAATAGCACTTCATTCACAGTGAGCTGTTGTGCTGATAGTGCATTACCCCTTCTGGTTAAACAGAATAGTATCACCAAGCATAATAGCTATTTTGTGATTAATGCTTTCCAATTTTTATTTTTAATTTTTCAAGAGAGCTAAATTCTCTGCCTGTGATTTCTAAGCAGAAAAAAACTCCTCTTAGAAAAAATCAAAATAAGAGGAATGGGATATTTTTGTATTTTTTATATATTATCCCACATTCCCCATTCATTAAAGGAGATGCTATTTAGAGTTTTTTGGAATCATCTCCTATTCTATTGCCTGCCACCAACGCGTTTCTGCAATAAGATGTACGTTATTGCTTCATCAGGGTGGGTATTAGAGGAGGACAAGCACATGCAGCCTCTCGGCTGTAAAGATCTGAGCATAGATGGTACGTGGCCCGTTCTCACGGGTATATAAGGCCAAAGCCACGCCCACCCTACTTGGGGGAGCGTCCCCTACAGCCAATGAGCGGCCAGCAGCACACACACACCTCCTGCCTAAGCTCGCGTTGTTTCGGCGGTCCGCGCATGCGCACTCGCCGCCAAGGCCCGTCTGCCAACCACTGCCAACCAGCGGGAGGCGCCGCCGGGTGACGCGGAAGGCATAACGGTACCATGGCAACGGAGCGCACGGGACAGCAGGAGAGGGAGCCGGTTGCCGTTCTGGAGACTTACATTCCCCACAGGGCTGATATTTTAGTAGTTTGTGTTCTCATTCATTTTATGATGTATACTTAACGATTCAGGAATAAACCCAGCAGTACATGACTCAAAGTATACGCATTAAGGCATGATTTAGCTCACAATATTCTTGTATGAGGTTTATGGTATAATTATGCTTCATACCACAGGGATGGAGGCGTACTGTATCAAGTTCATGGATATACTATGCATTATTACATACATGGGTATGTTTTATAACTTATAACTCATGTCTTTTATGTTTGCATATTCAAAAACTGCATGTAATCTCTTCTTAGTCTGTTTCTTGTGGATTCCATGCTGCTCATACCCACGTCTTGCGACTAAATATAGGCACATAAGAAGACACCAAAAGGGTTTAATGCGTTCCGACTATGGCATTGGATTGTGATTCGTAAGAGATACAGTAATTGGTGATATATTACTGTCTGATTATATTAGGGACTGCTATATATTGTATGTCATATCGTCACTTATTTTTCCAAGATCTCTTCAATTCCCACATTCTGAGATTTATTACTCTTTCATCCCTTCCATTGTATCGATGAAACGTTCAAATGTGAGATCATATTACTGATAAATATTGATCATGTGGTATTCATATGGCTTTAAGTAGTTGAATTATATGATTATTTTTCATTTCTTCTTTTCTTCAAAGATCTTATTGATCAACATTGATCGCATTATGTTTGAGTAGCCTTAGATAAATGAAACATATGATTGTTGTTCATTTAGTCCCTTTGGACTGCATGACTCCAAGCGATAAATCCACTGGGTCTCTTTTTGGAGCAGTCTCCGATCCCGATTGCCTCTTCTGCCATTTTCCCTGATGGTCTCTATTCCTTGAAACTTCACCACATTAGGGTTGTTGTTGTGACATTCCCTGATGTGGGTAGCCAAACTTGTATGCTCCCCTCGATCTATGTTGCCGACGTGTCCCAAGACACGTCGTCGAAGTTGTTGGATTGTTTTCCCAACATAGTCGAGGGGGCAGGGACAAGTAGCCTTGTACACGACACCTGTGGATCGGCAATTAATAAATTCCCTGATTTCATACTCACGGCCTGTAGATGAGCTGGTGAATGTTGTACCACGCTTCATAAATTTACAAGCCTTACAGCCCGAACAGGGGTACGAACCTTTGGGTAATTCAGAGTTAAGCCATGTAGTTGGAGATGTCGAAGGGGTTAGATGACTGTGGACTAGGCGATCTCCCAGATTACGTCCCCTCCTATAGGTTATGAGGGGTTTTTTTGGTAAGTATTCAGAGATGTCTCCATCACGATGGAGAATGTGCCAATATTTACATAATATGCCTCTTACTTCCCTAGAGCAGTCATCATAAGTACCTACGACTCTAATCTTTCCATCACCACTTGGTCGGTCCCTTTGGGCCAGAAGATTGTCTCTGTTCATGTCCTTTACATGATCCATAGCTCCTACTACCACTTCTTGGGGATATCCCCTGTTGATAAATCTGTTGGACATTTCGTTAGATTTTATCAGAAAGTCACTATCCGATGAACAATTTCTCCGTACCCTAATTTGTTGTCCCTTTGGGATCCCACGTTTCAGTGGGACTGGGTGATGGCTTTCCCAGTGAAGTAGGGTATTTGTTGCTGTAGGTTTGCGGAAAATTGTTGTTTCAAGGTTACCGTCTTCACATTTAGTGATTTTCAGATCCAAAAATACAATTGTGTTGGGATGTATCTCAGCCGTAAAGTATAACCCAAGGTCGTTCTTATTTAGGTTAGCGACAAAATTATGGAAGTCCTCAATTTCTCCGGTCCATAGAATCAATATGTCATCTATGAACCGTACCCACATTTCTATGGATGTGAGCCAGGCCTCATTCGTCTCATCGAAAACAGATGTTTCCTCCCACCAGCCCAGGTACAGATTGGCATAACTGGGGGCACAAGGGCTCCCCATAGCCGTACCCCTGAGCTGGTGGAAGTGCTTCCCTTCAAACAGGAAGTAGTTTCGATTTAAGACGAATGACAGGAATTGAAGCAACATGGTGTTATGTGCTTTCAGATGTGTTCCACGTTGGCTCAGAAAAAACTCCACGGCCTGTAGTCCGCCCTGATGGGGTATAGAGCTATACAAGGCCTCCACATCGAGGCTTGCTAGCTTAGTGTTGGCGGATAATGTTAAGCCATCTAGTTTTTTAAGGACATCAGTCGTGTCCTTAATATATGATGGCAGGGCCTCCACAAATGGTCGCAAGAGAACATCCAGATATTTACTTATGCCTTGGCTTAGGCTGTCTATTCCCGACACAATTGGACGGCCTTTAAGTGGTGTCATGCCTTTGTGAATTTTTGGCAACCCATAAAAGGTAGCGATCTGTGGTGTAGGAGAGTAAAGATACCTGAATTCATTTTCTGAGATGAGGGAATCCTCCTTCGCTTGTAGTAGCATTTCTTTCAATTCGTTATTATATTTATCCGTTGGATCAGATGGTAATATTTCATAGCTCATCTTGTCCTGGAGTATACGGAGACACATGTTTCGGTAAAGTTCCCGGCCCATCACCACGACGTTCCCCCCCTTGTCAGATGGTTTAATGACAATACTCGAATCTTTTTCAATAGACAGCATAGCCTTTTTTTCTGCTACGGTCATATTCTGATGTTTGAACTTCTTTCTTTTAGCAAGATTAGAAAGTTCGTCATTAATCATAGATTCAAAAATATCTATGCAGGCTGAATCAACTGCTGGGGGGGTAGATGTGTTCTTAGATTTTAATTGGGTAAACGGGCCTTTACTTGGATCCTTCGTGCTCTCTTGCTCAAGTTCTTCGAGCAATTTTACCATCTCTATGTCTTTATACTCCAGTCCAAGTTCACTGCATTTCTTTTTGTCCTGTATAACAAAATATTTCTTCCAACGTAATTTGCGAAGAAATAACGCTACATCTTTTGTCCAATTGAAAGAGTCGTACCTATTGGTGGGAATAAACGACAGACCTTTCTTTATCACTGCCTGTTCATTTACTGAGAGTATTCGTGATGATAAATTAATTATTTGGAATTCGTTTTCCATGGGGGAGGAATTCACAGTATCATCACGCGTTATCGAGGGATTAACCACTAATGTTGTTGCGGTGTATTGGGGTTCCCTCGATTGCGTGTCAGATACTGGTAGATAGGCTGGCCTAAAAAATGGTGGGTTTCATTAGAATTATTTCTGCCTCTGCCCCTGCCTCGCGTTTTGGATCGGTTGCCACCTCTACCTTTGAACCTGTCATTATAGTTCATACCTCTAGATAGTTCGTTGCCAGAGTATTCACCCTCCGAGGAACTTTGTTCGGAGTCAGTTACAGGTCTATTTTCATATATCCTGTTCTCCGTAAAATCTCGAAGATCACGGGTATATTGGTAATGTTTTCTTTCTTTTAAATACCCAGTGTATTTCTCAATAGTGATCTTGAGTGTATTCTCTCTCTTTTCAAAGTCTGCTTCAGCAGAGTACTTTTGTATTTCTTTGATCATCTCCTCAAGGGTTTTGCTATTTTTTTCCAAAATTATTTTCTCTTCCTCTAATAACAAGTTCATAAGGCGAAGCGAACTTTCAGTCGCCTCTTTCTCCCACTTGGTCATAAATGTGGGTGTTCTTAATTTCAAAGGTGGTAAAATTTGTACCCTTAGACCGCGAGGCACTATTTTATTCGACAGATAGTTGGTCAGTCCCTGTACCTCCCACCATGATTTAACGAATTCTTTGTATACTTTAGTCAAATTCTTGAAAGCTTGGTTTATAGATGTTGTTTGTGATTGTAGATCCAATTCTTTGTCTGAGAACACTGACTTGGCTTCCAAGAGCCATGAAGTAGTATTTACGCTTCCTGAAAGAAAGCCTGCCATATTTCTAAATTAATTTATCACCGAGGCAGAAAAGTTCCCACTGGAACAACCTAAGTCACTGTTGGGAACCACTAATAAATAAAATATAACTTTTATTAAAGAACTAATTAAAATAATGCGCAGCTTATATATGGTTCAAAATATTTCTATGCACTTATAAAACCGGGATAATATTATATTTGCACTATCAGTAGTACTTTTGTAGTCTTGGACTAATATAACAAAATAGTCCAGGACCTGACAGATGATACGTGTATCGCAGCTTAATCACTGTGATCACCCTTAAGTGAGTCTCTATTGTACATAGCTCAATTATTCTCGGATATGGTCACTGATACACTAGAGCATATCCGTTGGGATCCAATAGTCCTCACTTGTGTCACCTATAGTCCTCTAAATCTAGAGCCAAAGATTATGCATAACTCATACAGAACTCCATCAGGAAAGGAAGTGCATATATCCAAAAGCACTTCATTCACAATGAGCTGTTGTACTATCAGTCGTACGTCTATCGTTCTTGGACTGGTATAATATACTTTCAAAGTAGTCCAAGATCTAATAGAAGATAGATGTATCGCAGCTTATTTATTGTGATCAACAATTGTCCTCACACATTGTCATTAATACAAAAGACCATGTCTGTTGGGACCTAATAGTATTCACTTTTATCACTTATAGTTCTCTGTATCTAGAGTCAAAGATTATGCATAACTCTTACAGAGCTCTATAAAGAGTGGGAGTGCATATATCGAGCAACCCTCCATTCACAGTGAGCTGTTGTGCTATCGGTCGTACGTTTATAGTTCTCGGACTGGTATGGCATACATTCAAGATAGTCCAAGATCTAACATATAATAAGTATGGCAGCTTCTTCACTGTGATCATCAATTGTTCTCAGACATGGTCATTGATATAATGGACCATATCTGTTGAGATCCAGTGGTGCTTACTTCTGTCACTTGTAGTTCTCTGAGTCTAGAGCCAATGACTATGCATGACTAGTATAGAGTTCTATAGAGAGATGGAGTGCGTGTATCAAATAGCACTTCATTCACAGTGAGCTGTTGTGCTGATAGTGCATTACCCCTTCTGGTTAAACAGAATAGTATCACCAAGCATAATAGCTATTTTGTGATTAATGCTTTCCAATTTTTATTTTTAATTTTTCAAGAGAGCTAAATTCTCTGCCTGTGTAAGTCTCCAGAACGGCAACCGGCTCCCTCTCCTGCTGTCCCGTGCGCTCCGTTGCCATGGTACCGTTATGCCTTCTGCGTCACCCGGCGGCGCCTCCCGCTGGTTGGCAGTGGTTGGCAGACGGGCCTTGGCGGCGAGTGCGCATGCGCGGACCGCCGAAACAACGCGAGCTTAGGCAGGAGGTGTGTGTGTGCTGCTGGCCGCTCATTGGCTGTAGGGGACGCTCCCCCAAGTAGGGTGGGCGTGGCTTTGGCCTTATATACCCGTGAGAACAGGCCACGTACCATCTATGCTCAGATCTTTACAGCCGAGAGGCTGCATGTGCTTGTCCTCCTCTAATACCCACCCTGATGAAGCAATAACGTACATCTTATTGCAGAAACGCGTTGGTGGCAGGCAATAGAATAGGAGATGATTCCAAAAAACTCTAAATAGCATCTCCTTTAATGAATGGGGAATGTGGGATAATATATAAAAAATACAAAAATATCCCATTCCTCTTATTTTGATTTTTTCTAAGAGGAGTTTTTTTCTGCTTAGAAATCACAGGCAGAGAATTTAGCTCTCTTGAAAAATTAAAAATAAAAATTGGAAAGCATTAATCACAAAATAGCTATTATGCTTGGTGATACTATTCTGTTTAACCAGAAGGGGTAATGCACTATCAGCACAACAGCTCACTGTGAATGAAGTGCTATTTGATACACGCACTCCATCTCTCTATAGAACTCTATACTAGTCATGCATAGTCATTGGCTCTAGACTCAGAGAACTACAAGTGACAGAAGTAAGCACCACTGGATCTCAACAGATATGGTCCATTATATCAATGACCATGTCTGAGAACAATTGATGATCACAGTGAAGAAGCTGCCATACTTATTATATGTTAGATCTTGGACTATCTTGAATGTATGCCATACCAGTCCGAGAACTATAAACGTACGACCGATAGCACAACAGCTCACTGTGAATGGAGGGTTGCTCGATATATGCACTCCCACTCTTTATAGAGCTCTGTAAGAGTTATGCATAATCTTTGACTCTAGATACAGAGAACTATAAGTGATAAAAGTGAATACTATTAGGTCCCAACAGACATGGTCTTTTGTATTAATGACAATGTGTGAGGACAATTGTTGATCACAATAAATAAGCTGCGATACATCTATCTTCTATTAGATCTTGGACTACTTTGAAAGTATATTATACCAGTCCAAGAACGATAGACGTACGACTGATAGTACAACAGCTCATTGTGAATGAAGTGCTTTTGGATATATGCACTTCCTTTCCTGATGGAGTTCTGTATGAGTTATGCATAATCTTTGGCTCTAGATTTAGAGGACTATAGGTGACACAAGTGAGGACTATTGGATCCCAACGGATATGCTCTAGTGTATCAGTGACCATATCCGAGAATAATTGAGCTATGTACAATAGAGACTCACTTAAGGGTGATCACAGTGATTAAGCTGCGATACACGTATCATCTGTCAGGTCCTGGACTATTTTGTTATATTAGTCCAAGACTACAAAAGTACTACTGATAGTGCAAATATAATATTATCCCGGTTTTATAAGTGCATAGAAATATTTTGAACCATATATAAGCTGCGCATTATTTTAATTAGTTCTTTAATAAAAGTTATATTTTATTTATTAGTGGTTCCCAACAGTGACTTAGGTTGTTCCAGTGGGAACTTTTCTGCCTCGGTGATAAATTAATTTAGAAATATGGCAGGCTTTCTTTCAGGAAGCGTAAATACTACTTCATGGCTCTTGGAAGCCAAGTCAGTGTTCTCAGACAAAGAATTGGATCTACAATCACAAACAACATCTATAAACCAAGCTTTCAAGAATTTGACTAAAGTATACAAAGAATTCGTTAAATCATGGTGGGAGGTACAGGGACTGACCAACTATCTGTCGAATAAAATAGTGCCTCGCGGTCTAAGGGTACAAATTTTACCACCTTTGAAATTAAGAACACCCACATTTATGACCAAGTGGGAGAAAGAGGCGACTGAAAGTTCGCTTCGCCTTATGAACTTGTTATTAGAGGAAGAGAAAATAATTTTGGAAAAAAATAGCAAAACCCTTGAGGAGATGATCAAAGAAATACAAAAGTACTCTGCTGAAGCAGACTTTGAAAAGAGAGAGAATACACTCAAGATCACTATTGAGAAATACACTGGGTATTTAAAAGAAAGAAAACATTACCAATATACCCGTGATCTTCGAGATTTTACGGAGAACAGGATATATGAAAATAGACCTGTAACTGACTCCGAACAAAGTTCCTCGGAGGGTGAATACTCTGGCAACGAACTATCTAGAGGTATGAACTATAATGACAGGTTCAAAGGTAGAGGTGGCAACCGATCCAAAACGCGAGGCAGGGGCAGAGGCAGAAATAATTCTAATGAAACCCACCATTTTTTAGGCCAGCCTATCTACCAGTATCTGACACGCAATCGAGGGAACCCCAATACACCGCAACAACATTAGTGGTTAATCCCTCGATAACGCGTGATGATACTGTGAATTCCTCCCCCATGGAAAACGAATTCCAAATAATTAATTTATCATCACGAATACTCTCAGTAAATGAACAGGCAGTGATAAAGAAAGGTCTGTCGTTTATTCCCACCAATAGGTACGACTCTTTCAATTGGACAAAAGATGTAGCGTTATTTCTTCGCAAATTACGTTGGAAGAAATATTTTGTTATACAGGACAAAAAGAAATGCAGTGAACTTGGACTGGAGTATAAAGACATAGAGATGGTAAAATTGCTCGAAGAACTTGAGCAAGAGAGCACGAAGGATCCAAGTAAAGGCCCGTTTACCCAATTAAAATCTAAGAACACATCTACCCCCCCAGCAGTTGATTCAGCCTGCATAGATATTTTTGAATCTATGATTAATGACGAACTTTCTAATCTTGCTAAAAGAAAGAAGTTCAAACATCAGAATATGACCGTAGCAGAAAAAAAGGCTATGCTGTCTATTGAAAAAGATTCGAGTATTGTCATTAAACCATCTGACAAGGGGGGGAACGTCGTGGTGATGGGCCGGGAACTTTACCGAAACATGTGTCTCCGTATACTCCAGGACAAGATGAGCTATGAAATATTACCATCTGATCCAACGGATAAATATAATAACGAATTGAAAGAAATGCTACTACAAGCGAAGGAGGATTCCCTCATCTCAGAAAATGAATTCAGGTATCTTTACTCTCCTACACCACAGATCGCTACCTTTTATGGGTTGCCAAAAATTCACAAAGGCATGACACCACTTAAAGGCCGTCCAATTGTGTCGGGAATAGACAGCCTAAGCCAAGGCATAAGTAAATATCTGGATGTTCTCTTGCGACCATTTGTGGAGGCCCTGCCATCATATATTAAGGACACGACTGATGTCCTTAAAAAACTAGATGGCTTAACATTATCCGCCAACACTAAGCTAGCAAGCCTCGATGTGGAGGCCTTGTATAGCTCTATACCCCATCAGGGCGGACTACAGGCCGTGGAGTTTTTTCTGAGCCAACGTGGAACACATCTGAAAGCACATAACACCATGTTGCTTCAATTCCTGTCATTCGTCTTAAATCGAAACTACTTCCTGTTTGAAGGGAAGCACTTCCACCAGCTCAGGGGTACGGCTATGGGGAGCCCTTGTGCCCCCAGTTATGCCAATCTGTACCTGGGCTGGTGGGAGGAAACATCTGTTTTCGATGAGACGAATGAGGCCTGGCTCACATCCATAGAAATGTGGGTACGGTTCATAGATGACATATTGATTCTATGGACCGGAGAAATTGAGGACTTCCATAATTTTGTCGCTAACCTAAATAAGAACGACCTTGGGTTATACTTTACGGCTGAGATACATCCCAACACAATTGTATTTTTGGATCTGAAAATCACTAAATGTGAAGACGGTAACCTTGAAACAACAATTTTCCGCAAACCTACAGCAACAAATACCCTACTTCACTGGGAAAGCCATCACCCAGTCCCACTGAAACGTGGGATCCCAAAGGGACAACAAATTAGGGTACGGAGAAATTGTTCATCGGATAGTGACTTTCTGATAAAATCTAACGAAATGTCCAACAGATTTATCAACAGGGGATATCCCCAAGAAGTGGTAGTAGGAGCTATGGATCATGTAAAGGACATGAACAGAGACAATCTTCTGGCCCAAAGGGACCGACCAAGTGGTGATGGAAAGATTAGAGTCGTAGGTACTTATGATGACTGCTCTAGGGAAGTAAGAGGCATATTATGTAAATATTGGCACATTCTCCATCGTGATGGAGACATCTCTGAATACTTACCAAAAAAACCCCTCATAACCTATAGGAGGGGACGTAATCTGGGAGATCGCCTAGTCCACAGTCATCTAACCCCTTCGACATCTCCAACTACATGGCTTAACTCTGAATTACCCAAAGGTTCGTACCCCTGTTCGGGCTGTAAGGCTTGTAAATTTATGAAGCGTGGTACAACATTCACCAGCTCATCTACAGGCCGTGAGTATGAAATCAGGGAATTTATTAATTGCCGATCCACAGGTGTCGTGTACAAGGCTACTTGTCCCTGCCCCCTCGACTATGTTGGGAAAACAATCCAACAACTTCGACGACGTGTCTTGGGACACGTCGGCAACATAGATCGAGGGGAGCATACAAGTTTGGCTACCCACATCAGGGAATGTCACAACAACAACCCTAATGTGGTGAAGTTTCAAGGAATAGAGACCATCAGGGAAAATGGCAGAAGAGGCAATCGGGATCGGAGACTGCTCCAAAAAGAGACCCAGTGGATTTATCGCTTGGAGTCATGCAGTCCAAAGGGACTAAATGAACAACAATCATATGTTTCATTTATCTAAGGCTACTCAAACATAATGCGATCAATGTTGATCAATAAGATCTTTGAAGAAAAGAAGAAATGAAAAATAATCATATAATTCAACTACTTAAAGCCATATGAATACCACATGATCAATATTTATCAGTAATATGATCTCACATTTGAACGTTTCATCGATACAATGGAAGGGATGAAAGAGTAATAAATCTCAGAATGTGGGAATTGAAGAGATCTTGGAAAAATAAGTGACGATATGACATACAATATATAGCAGTCCCTAATATAATCAGACAGTAATATATCACCAATTACTGTATCTCTTACGAATCACAATCCAATGCCATAGTCGGAACGCATTAAACCCTTTTGGTGTCTTCTTATGTGCCTATATTTAGTCGCAAGACGTGGGTATGAGCAGCATGGAATCCACAAGAAACAGACTAAGAAGAGATTACATGCAGTTTTTGAATATGCAAACATAAAAGACATGAGTTATAAGTTATAAAACATACCCATGTATGTAATAATGCATAGTATATCCATGAACTTGATACAGTACGCCTCCATCCCTGTGGTATGAAGCATAATTATACCATAAACCTCATACAAGAATATTGTGAGCTAAATCATGCCTTAATGCGTATACTTTGAGTCATGTACTGCTGGGTTTATTCCTGAATCGTTAAGTATACATCATAAAATGAATGAGAACACAAACTACTAAAATATCAGCCCTGTGGGGAATGTAAGTCTCCAGAACGGCAACCGGCTCCCTCTCCTGCTGTCCCGTGCGCTCCGTTGCCATGGTACCGTTATGCCTTCCGCGTCACCCGGCGGCGCCTCCCGCTGGTTGGCAGTGGTTGGCAGACGGGCCTTGGCGGCGAGTGCGCATGCGCGGACCGCCGAAACAACGCGAGCTTAGGCAGGAGGTGTGTGTGTGCTGCTGGCCGCTCATTGGCTGTAGGGGACGCTCCCCCAAGTAGGGTGGGCGTGGCTTTGGCCTTATATACCCGTGAGAACGGGCCACGTACCATCTATGCTCAGATCTTTACAGCCGAGAGGCTGCATGTGCTTGTCCTCCTCTAATACCCACCCTGATGAAGCAATAACGTACATCTTATTGCAGAAACGCGTTGGTGGCAGGCAATAGAATAGGAGATGATTCCAAAAAACTCTAAATAGCATCTCCTTTAATGAATGGGGAATGTGGGATAATATATAAAAAATACAAAAATATCCCATTCCTCTTATTTTGATTTTTTCTAAGAGGAGTTTTTTTCTGCTTAGAAATCACAGGCAGAGAATTTAGCTCTCTTGAAAAATTAAAAATAAAAATTGGAAAGCATTAATCACAAAATAGCTATTATGCTTGGTGATACTATTCTGTTTAACCAGAAGGGGTAATGCACTATCAGCACAACAGCTCACTGTGAATGAAGTGCTATTTGATACACGCACTCCATCTCTCTATAGAACTCTATACTAGTCATGCATAGTCATTGGCTCTAGACTCAGAGAACTACAAGTGACAGAAGTAAGCACCACTGGATCTCAACAGATATGGTCCATTATATCAATGACCATGTCTGAGAACAATTGATGATCACAGTGAAGAAGCTGCCATACTTATTATATGTTAGATCTTGGACTATCTTGAATGTATGCCATACCAGTCCGAGAACTATAAACGTACGACCGATAGCACAACAGCTCACTGTGAATGGAGGGTTGCTCGATATATGCACTCCCACTCTTTATAGAGCTCTGTAAGAGTTATGCATAATCTTTGACTCTAGATACAGAGAACTATAAGTGATAAAAGTGAATACTATTAGGTCCCAACAGACATGGTCTTTTGTATTAATGACAATGTGTGAGGACAATTGTTGATCACAATAAATAAGCTGCGATACATCTATCTTCTATTAGATCTTGGACTACTTTGAAAGTATATTATACCAGTCCAAGAACGATAGACGTACGACTGATAGTACAACAGCTCATTGTGAATGAAGTGCTTTTGGATACATGCACTTCCTTTCCTGATGGAGTTCTGTATGAGTTATGCATAATCTTTGGCTCTAGATTTAGAGGACTATAGGTGACACAAGTGAGGACTATTGGATCCCAACGGATATGCTCTAGTGTATCAGTGACCATATCCGAGAATAATTGAGCTATGTACAATAGAGACTCACTTAAGGGTGATCACAGTGATTAAGCTGCGATACACGTATCATCTGTCAGGTCCTGGACTATTTTGTTATATTAGTCCAAGACTACAAAAGTACTACTGATAGTGCAAATATAATATTATCCCGGTTTTATAAGTGCATAGAAATATTTTGAACCATATATAAGCTGCGCATTATTTTAATTAGTTCTTTAATAAAAGTTATATTTTATTTATTAGTGGTTCCCAACAGTGACTTAGACAAAAAGATCTATTAGCAATTTTGAAAAATTCAAGGGAGGAAGGTCAAAAAAAAAAGAAGCTAATCTGAAACTCCCTGTGCACCTGTGCCTTTGTTTTCTTTTTATAATCCTATAGGCTTATACATTGGAAGCCATTGGTCGGAGAGCACAGTATATATAGTGCCTGACTTCTAGATTACTCTAATGATGCGTAGATGCAGGTTAACCCATTTGGCTCATTAGATGCAAGCTTTACATTGTGCATTAATGCAATACGGATTCAATGCAGGGAGGAAAAGTTAAAACATTTGACAAGGTCACAATGGCGTATCTTTTTTTCTCCCTGTCATGTGTGAAGAATGAACAATGTAAAAGTAGACTTGAAGGGGGAGCGGAGCAGCAGCAGAAAGCTACGCAAAGCACAGAAGGGGATTTACTCTGGAAACCATTAGAGCACGTGCAGCTTTATTTCAAGGTCTGCCAGGGACCCCTTGCTGAGCCTGTGAATGGAAAAAGCAATAGAAGAATGATCAGGAATTTCCAATGCTTATGAAAAGCAACTGCTGTCAGCATGTTCCCCAAATATACCAAATGCTTCCTCGGGCCGCAGCTCTAGTGGAAGAGGTAATGTTGTACCGCTCGCTAGAACTTTGGCATTTCTATAAAAAAAAGTTGGTAATTAATCTGGGGCAGAAATTCACATAAGAGGCTGAGACAGTGGATTAGGAGAGCAAAATCTACTATTACAGTCCACAGAGCTTCTCTGAAAGGGAGGCCAGGGAGATGAAACATCTGTTAGGCAAATTTATAAAGTCTGTTTCAACTTAGAACTATCAAATGTAGATTATTTTTTAATATAGATGTAAGACCTCTTCAATTTGTAAAACAGGAAAACAATTATGTTTACGACTAATACAATTACATTATTCGGTATTATTAGTGGCCGCAGTAATAATGTTAAATATTTTTATGAGAATAAAAAAAGGATATACTTTTCTGCAGAAATCATGCCACCCTTGTCCAGGAGCTTTGTTTTTATTGCCGCTAAGCCTCCGTTAAGTAAAACGGATCAGCTGTAATACCACACACAGCCCATGTACAAGGGTGGCGCTGTTCGTGGGACAAAAAGGCAGATCGTTTTTTTCTAGTCCTAGAAACCCCTTTAATAAAGTCAGTATGCTAGTAAATATACTCTACTGCTGCAATACAATATACACTGAGGAGCCATTGCATTAATAACCCTTTCCAATCCAGTGTTAGACCTTGCCTGACATTAAGATTTCCCTGAATGGCTCCAATGTTGAATGAGGGACGATGCATGTTTCTAACAGTGTACAGGGCAGTGCTCTGATGTTGGAGGCTGTTCTGTATATGAATGTTACAGTATGCAGGACAGTGCTCCAATGTTGGAGGCTGTTCTGTATATGAATGTTACAGTATGCAGGACAGCGCTCCGATGTTGGAATCTGTTCTGCGTATATATGTTACAGTATACAGAACAGCGCTCTGATGTTGGAGGCTGTTCTGTATATGAATGTTACAGTATACAGGACAGCGCTCTGATGTTGGAGGCTGTTCTGTATATGAATGTTACAGTATGCAGGACAGCGCTCCAAGGTTGGAATCTGTTCTGCGTATGTATGTTACAGTATGCAGGACAGCGCTCTGATGTTGGAGGCTGTCCTGAATATGTATGTTACAGTATGCAGGACAGCGCTCCGATGTGGAAGACTGTACTGTATATTTAGAGCCTCAGGTGGTGTAGAGTGTTAAGGAAGCAGAAATGCAGTTCTAAGCTCTCGCTCATGACCTGAAAGTTGAGTTAACTCAGCCTTGACTCAAGGTTGACTCAGCCTTCTATCCTTCCGAGGTCAGTAAAATGAGTACCCAACATGGGTAAATTACTTGCAAGCTCTGTGGAATCATAGAATCATAGAATGGTAGAGTTTATTTTGTATGTACGTTACAGCATGCAGGACAGCGCTCTGATGTGGGAGACTGTTCTGTATATGTATGTTACAGTTTACAGGACAGCACTGTGATTGCTAATAAAATCATCATCACAGCTCATTTTTATGTGTTTATGTTCAGTAATTCGAAGGAATCCACCATGCACTTTCCCACCCAAAATACATAAGAGCTGGGGAGAGTGCTGGTGGCAGGGAAATTGGATTGGAAAGGGTTAAAACCACTGACAGATAATATTGCTAAGCATTTCCAAATGAGAAGGTCTTGGGGAGTGTTAGTACCAGGGGCGAGCAGGGCTCTAGGATAGGTAGGCTGTCCCGGGCAGGACCCCAGGAAGTATTTAGGGCCACCCGGCTTCCTGATAACACACTCCCTGGCCCCCTCTCTGCCCCAGGAACTGCAGTTAGTAGTAGAGCTTATCTTATTTTTGGTGAAACACAGTATGTACGCGTTTATTTGACTAATTTATTAGGCTGAATAAGAACTTCACCTGTAACACTTTGGACATGAGCCCCTAACCCCTCAAGGACACAGAAATTTTTTTTTATTTTAGTTTTTTCCTCCCAATTTTAAAAAATCATGACTCTTTTATTTACCCATCAATATAGCTGTATGAGGGCTTGTTTTTTGCGGGACGTGTTGTATTTTTCAGTGGTGCTATTTAATGTACCATATAATGTACTGAAAACCTTTAAAAAAATTCTAAGTGGAGTGAGATGGAAAGAAAGGGCAATTCTGACATCTTTAGGAGGGGTCTTGTGATGTACACACTGCAGCAAAAGAGACATGATAACTTTATTCTGTGGGCTAATACGATCACCAAGATACAAAATTTATAGTCTTTTTTTTTTTTTTTTTTGCTGTACTAAAATAAAATATCTTTGGGAAAAAAAATAGTTTTCTGCCGCCATCTTCTGACAGCTAGAATTTTCTTATATTTCTGTTGACATATTTGTGCAATGGCTTGTTTTTTGCAGGTTTTTCTGATGTTATGTGTAGAGATGAGCGAACGTACTCGGTAAGGCCGATTTCGCAATCGAGCACCGCGATTTTCGAGTACTTCACTACTCGGGTGAAAAGATTTGGGGGTCGCCGGGGGGCGTGGTGTGGCGTGGTGGAGCGGGGGTAGCAGCGTGGAACAGAGGAGAGCTCTCTCTCTCCCTCTCCCCCCCACTCCCCTCTGCAAACCCCCCGCTCACCCACAGCGCCCCCGAGTACTTTTCACCCGAGTAGTGAAGTACTCGAAAATCGCGGTGCTCGATTGCGAAATCGGCCTTACCAAGTACGTTCGCTCATCTCTAGTTATGTGTTTTTTTTCTTACGTTGTTCACTGTGTGGGATAAATAATGTGTTACTTTGATAGATCGGACTTTCACAGACTTTCGCGGATGTGGTGATACCAAAAATGTTTTTGTTTTCTATTTAGATTTTTTTATTATATTATGGCAAAATGTTTTTTTTTAACTTTTATTAGATTTTTAATAATTAATCAAACATTTTTAAACTGATTTTTATATTTTTTTTTAGTCTGCTTAGGGGACAAGAACTTGTGATCGTTTGATCGCTCCTGCAGTATGATGTAATAGCTAACAGGCAATCTATCAAGCCACGCCATAGAGGGCTGACATGGCAACTTAATTGCACCCCGCGATCTCATGGCGGGGGTTCATTTGGGGCCCCCGAACTCCAATCGCGACATTTAAATGCCGCTGTCAGAATTAACAGGTGAACAGCCGCGATCAGTGGGAGTGCTGATCGCAGCTGTTGTGGGTGGATGTCAGCTGTAATAAACAACCAACATCAACATTTTATGGAGTAGGATCGGCTTTCGATCCCGCTGCGAACAAACCCCGAACCTCAATGACTTAACTGTGTGTCCTGGAGTATTGATGGGCTAAACTTTTATGGTCACTCTGGAGTGTGTGACCCCAGAGGAGAGTTCTTTACAGTGGCATAACTATAGGGGATGCAGTTGCACCCAGGCCCAGGAGCCTTAGGGGACCCATAAGGTTTTCTTCTCCATATAGGGAGCCCAGTAGTATAAATAAAGCATTAGACTTGGGGGCCCTGTTACAGATTTTGCATTGGGGCCCCAAGCTTCAAGTTATGCCTCTGGGTATGGATACAGGTATAGGTGGGGGGGCAAGCTGAACGTTTGCACCTGGGCCCCTGAACCTTTAGTTACACCCTGGTTCCGTACATATGGATGTGGTCAGTGATCCTTCATATGATCTTTTCTTGATGAACATTTAAGTGTTGAAATACATATGGCACTGCTGATGTCTGCAAGGTAAAGATATCAGTACTTCCAATCCTTGGGAGTTGTTCATGTATTTTATTTGCATTAACAACTTTTCCTGCTTCGCATTGCGCTATTGTGTGAAATAATCACTTTGCTGACTAGGCATTGGAAACTGCTTAGTCCCAGATGCACATGCACTGCGCACTCCAGAACACATCTGGATGGGATCAGATAATTAAATTAATTATATTAACAACTGCAGCATCACGTATCATGTATCCAGTATGTGCGCTTAGAAAAGTATAAGATAAAAATCCCATAAACTTGCTTTCATTTGTGTCTTGACTGCACGTGTAATGTAGATTCCAGCTGTGACCCAATGTTTTACACGTCTGTCTTCTTCAGCCTAATTCAGAGTGACAAAATCTGATATCTGCTGGTGTCATTCAGCAAGCATTCAGCACAGTCGGCACTTGTAGAACTTGTCAATTCTTGTGACCTGGCTCATGTATATCTTGCTTAGCACTAGGTTTGATTAGGTACTAGAGATGAGCGAGCACCAAAATGCTCGGGTGCTCGTTACTTGGGACGAAATTATCGCGATGCTCGAGGGTTCGTTTCGAGTAATGAACCCCATTAAAGTCAATGGGCGACTCGAGCATTTTTGTATTTCGCCGATGCTCGCTAAGGTTTCCATTTGTGAAAATCTGGGCAATTCAAGAAAGATATGGGAACGACACAGCAACGGATAGGGCAGGCGAGGGGCTACATGTTGGGCTGCATCTCAAGTTCCCAGGTCCCACTATTAAGCCACAATAGCGGCAAGAGTGGGCCCCCCCCCCTCCCAACAACTTTTACTTCTGAAAAGCCCTCATTAGCAATGCATACCTTAGCTAAGCACCACACTACCTCCAACAAAGCACAATCACTGCCTGCATGACACTCCGCTGCCACTTCTCCTGGGTTACATGCTGCCCAACCCCCCCCCCCCCCCCCCGCACGACGCAGTGTCCACAGCGCACACCAAAGTGTCCCTGCGCAGCCTTCAGCTGCACTCATGCCACACCACCCTCATGTCTATTTATAAGTGCGTCTGCCATGAGGAGGAACCACAGGCACACACTGCAGAGGGTTGGCACGGCTAGGCAGCGACCCTCTTTAAAAGGGGCGGGGCGATAGCCCACGATGCTGTACAGAAGCAATGAGAAATATAATCCTGTGCCACCGCCATCAGGAGCTGCACACGTGGGTATAGCAATAGGGAACCTATGTGCCACACACTATTCATTCTGTCAAGGTGTCTGCATGCCCCAGTCAGACCGGGGTTTTTTATAAATAGTCACAGGCAGGTACAACTCCGCAATGGGAATTCCGTGTGCACCCACAGCATGGGTGGCTCCCTGGAACCCACCGGCTGTACATTAATGTATCCCATTGCAGTGCCCATCACAGCTGAGGTAACGTCCGATTAAATGCAGGTGGGCTTCGGCCCACACTGCATGCCCCAACCTGACCGGGATTTTTAATTCATAGACACAGGCAGGTACAACTCCCTATTGTGAAGTCCGTGTGGACCCACAGCATGGGTGGGTGCCAGGAAGCCACCGGCGGTACATAAATATATCCCATTGCATTGCCCATCACAGCTGAGGTAACGTCCGATTAAATGCAGGTGGGCTTCGGCCCACACTGCGTGCCCCAGTCAGACTGGGGTTCTTTAGAAGTGGACACATGCAGTTACAACTCCGTGTGGACCGACAGCATGGGTGGCTCCCTGGAACCCACCGGCGGTACATAAATATATCCCATTGCAGTGCCCAGCACAGCTGATGTAACGTCAGCTTTAATGCAGGTGGGCAAAAAATTTATTGGATTACACTGTAGGCGAGGGCCCCAAAAAATTGGTGTACCCACAGTACTAATGTACGTCAGAAAAATTGCCCATGCCCAACCAAGAGGGCAGGTGAAACCCATTAATCGCTTTGGTTAATGTGGCTTAATTTGTAAATAGGCCTGGAGGCAGCCCAGTTAAAATAAAAATTGGTTCAGGTGAAAGTTTCAATGCTTTAATGAGCATTGAAACGTATAAAAATTGTTTACAAAAATTATATG
This sequence comes from Eleutherodactylus coqui, assembly GCF_035609145.1. NCBI lineage: Eukaryota > Metazoa > Chordata > Amphibia > Anura > Eleutherodactylidae > Eleutherodactylus > Eleutherodactylus coqui. The sequence continues at coordinate 51,636,862 of NC_089845.1, read as the reverse complement.
ACTGAGCCTTGTGGGCCTAAGAAAAATTGCCCATTCGGCGTGATTACGTCAGGTTTCAGGAGGAGGAGCAGGAGGAGGAGGATGAATATTATACACAGATTGATGAAGTTAAAAGGTCCACGTTTTTGATGGTGATAGAGAACGATGCTTCCATCCACGGGTGCAGCCTCGTATTGTTTAGGTATCACTGCTGTCCGCTGGTGGAGAAGAGAAGTCTGGGGAAATCCAGGCTTTGTTCATCTTGATGAGTGTAAGCCTGTCGGCACTGTCGGTTGACAGGCGGGTACGCTTATCTGTGATGATTCCCCCAGCCGCGCTAAACACCCTCTCTGACAAGACGCTAGCCGCAGGACAAGCAAGCACCTCCAGGGCATACAGCGCGAGTTCAGGCCACGTGTCCAGCTTCGACACCCAGTAGTTGTAGGGGGCAGAGGCGTCACGGAGGACGGTCGTGCGATCGGCTACGTACTCCCTCACCATCCTTTTACAGTGCTCCCGCCGACTCAGCCTTGACTGGGGAGCGGTGACACAGTCTTGCTGGGGAGCCAGAAAGCTGTCAAAGGCCTTAGAGAGTGTTCCCCTGCCTGTGCTGTACATGCTGCCTGATCTCTGCGCCTCCCCTGCTACCTGGCCCTCGGAACTGCGCCTTCGGCCACTAGCGCTGTTGGATGGGAATTTTACCATCAGTTTGTCCGCCAGGGTCCTGTGGTATAGCATCACTCTCGAACCCCTTTCCTCTTCAGGTATGAGAGTGGAAAGGTTCTCCTTATACCGTGGGTCGAGCAGTGTGTACACCCAGTAATCCGTAGTGGCCAGAATGCGTGTAACGCGAGGGTCACGAGAAAGGCATCCTAACATGAAGTCAGCCATGTGTGCCAGGGTACCTGTACGCAACACATGGCTGTCTTCACTAGGAAGATCACTTTCAGGATCCTCCTCCTCCTCCTCCTCAGGCCATACACGCTGAAAGGATGACAGGCAAGCAGCATGGGTACCCTCAGCAGTGGGCCAAGCTGTCTCTTCCCCCTCCTCCTCATCCTCCTCATGCTCCTCCTCCTCAACGAGCTGAGATATAGACAGGAGGGTGCTCTGACTATCCAGCGACATACTGTCTTCCCCCGCCTCTGTTTCCGAGCGCAAAGTGTCTGCCTTTATGCTTTGCAGGGAACTTCTCAAGAGGCAAAGCAGAGGAGTGGTGACGCTAATGATTGCAGCATCGCCGCTCACCATCTGGGTAGACTCCTCAATGTTTCCAAGGACCTGGCAGATGTCTGCCAACCAGGCCCACTCTTCTGTAAAGAATTGAGGAGGCTGACTCCCACTGCGCCGCCCATGTTGGAGTTGTTATTCCACTATAGCTCTGCGCTGCTCATAGAGCCTTGCCAACATGTGGAGCGTAGAGTTCCACCGTGTGGGCACGTCGCACAGCAGTCGGTGCACTGGCAGATGAAACCGATGTTGCAGGGTGCGCAGGGTGGCAGCGTCCGTGTGGGACTTGCGGAAATGTGCGCAGAGCCGGCGCACCTTTCCGAGCAGGTCTGACAAGCGTGGGTAGCTTTTCAGAAAGCGCTGAACCACCAAATTAAAGACATGGGCCAGGCATGGGACGTGCGTGAGGCTGCCGAGCTGCAGAGCCGCCACCAGGTTACGGCCGTTGTCACACACGACCATGCCCGATTGGAGGCTCAGCGGCGCAAGTCTGCGGTCGGTCTGCTCTGTCAGACCCTGCAGCAGTTCATGGTTCATGTGCCTCTTCTCTCCTAAGCTGAGTAGTTTCAGCACGGCCTGCTGACGCTTGCCCACCGCTGTGCTGCCATGCCGCGCGACACCGACGTGCTGCTGCTGACACATCTTGATTGCGAGACAGAGGTTCCGTTGGAGGAGGAGGATGGTGGTTTAGTGGAGGAAGAATGCATCGCCGCAGATACCACCACCGAGCTGGGGCCCGCAATTCTGGGGGTGGGTAGGACGTGAGCGGTCCCAGGCTCTGACTCTGTCCCAGCCTCCACTAAATTCACCCAATGTGCCGTCAGGGAGATATAGTGGCCCTGCCCGCCTGTGCTTGTCCACGTGTCCGTTGTTAAGTGGACCTTGGCAGTAACCGCGTTGGTGAGGGCGCGTACAATGTTGCGAGAGACGTGGTCGTGCAGGGCTGGGACGGCACATCAGGAAAAGTAGTGGCGACTGGGAACTGAGTAGCGCGGGGCCGCCGCCGCCATCATACCTTTGAAAGCCTCCGTTTCCACAAGCCTATACGGCAGCATCTCCAGGCTGATAAATTTGGCTATGTGCACGTTTAACGCTTGAGCGTGCGGGTGCGTGGCGGCGTACTTGCGCTCCAACACATGCGCTAGCGACGGCTGGATGGTGCGCTGAGAGACATTGGTGGATGGGGCCGAGCACAGCGGAGGTGAGGGTGTGGGTGCAGGCCAGGAGACGGTAGTGCCTGTGTCCTGAGAGGGGGGTTGGATCTCAGTGGCAGGTTGGGGCACAGGGGGAGAGGCAGCGGTGCAAACCGGAGGCGGTGCACGGCCTTCGTCCCACCTTGTGGGGTGCTTGGCCATCATATGTCTGCGCATGCTGGTGGTGGTGAGGCTGGTGGTGGTGGCTCCCCGGCTGATCTTGGCGCGACAAAGGTTGCATACCACTGTTCTTCGGTCGTCTGCACTCTCACTGAAAAACTGCCAGACCTTTGAGCACCTCGGCCTCTGCAGGGTGGCATGGCGCGAGGGGGCGCTTTGGGAAACAGTTGGTGGATTATTCGGTCTGGCCCTGCCTCTACCCCTGGCCACCGCACTGCCTCTTCCAACCTGCCCTGCTGCTGCACCTGCCTCCCCCTCTGAAGACCTGTCCTCAGTAGGCGTAGCAAACCAGGTGGGATCAGTCACCTCATCGTCCTGCTGCTCTTCCTCCGAATCCTCTGTGCGCTCCTCCCTCGTACTTACTCCAATTACTACTACCTGAGTGATAGACAACTGTGTCTCATCGTCATCGTCCTCCTCACCCACTGAAAGCTCTTGAGACAGTTGCTGGAAGTCCCCAGCCTCATCCCCCGGACCCCGGGAACTTTCCAAAGGTTGGGCATCGGTCGCGACAAACTCCTCCAGTGGGAGAGGATTCGGAACCATTGCTGCCCATTCTGGGCAGGGGCCCGAGAACAGTTCTTGGGAGTCTGCCTGCTCCTCAGAATGTGTCATTGTAATGGAGTGAGGAGGCTGGGAGGAAGGAGGAGCAGCAGCCAGAGGATTCAGAGTTGCAGCAGTGGACGGCGTAGAACTCTGGGTGGTCGATAGATTGCTGGATGCACTTTCTGCCATCCACGACAGGACCTGCTCACACTGCTCATTTTCTAATAAAGGTCTACCGCGTGGACCCATTAATTGTGAGATGAATGTGGGGACGCCAGAAACGTGCCTCTCTCCTAATCCCGCAGCAGTCGGCTGTGATACACCTGGATCAGGAGCTCGGCCTGTGCCCACACCCTGACTTGGGCCTCCGCGTCCTCACCCGCGTCCACGTCCTCTAGGCCTACCCCTACCCCTCAGCATGCTGTATTACCAGTAGTGCAGAAACAGAACGCTGTAATTAAATGTGCCGCTTATTGGCCTGTGGTTGGAGGCTGACTTCCCTTACGGAACGCACAGCAGAGCCAGGAAACAATTTTGCGCACGCCTGTAGTGAGACGTAGGTGCGTATGACTGAGCTAGTGGAATTCACAGCGCAGAAGCAGTCAAGTGGCCAAAGGCCAGTAGTAGGCCTTAAGTATTTTGCTTCTATTTTTTTTAAATGCTGAGCTGATACAGCAGACAGATACTGTAGGCAGCGTATAATATTATGTATACTGTTTCCCTCTGGCGGGATGACGGCGATCATGTAACAGAGACAGCAGATCCAGGAAACAATTTTGCGCAAGCCTGCTGTAACGCTTAGCTGCGTATTAATTAGGACTACAACCCCCAGCAGATAGATACTGTAGGCAGCGTATAATATTATGTATACTCTTTCCCTCTGGCGGGATGGCGGCGATCATGTAACAGAGACAGCAGATCCAGGAAACAATTTTGCGCAAGCCTGCTGTAATGCTTAGCTGCGTATTAATTAGGACTACTACCCCCAGCAGATAGATACTGTAGGCAGCGTATAATATTATGTATACTGTTTCCCTCTGGCGGGATGACGGCGATCATGTAACAGAGACAGCAGATCCAGGAAACAATTTTGCGCAAGCCTGCTGTAACGCTTAGCTGCGTATTAATTAGGACTACAACCCCCAGCAGATAGATACTGTAGGCAGCGTATAATATTATGTATACTCTTTCCCTCTGGCGGGATGGCGGCGATCATGTAACAGAGACAGCAGATCCAGGAAACAATTTTGCGCAAGCCTGCTGTAATGCTTAGCTGCGTATTAATTAGGACTACTACCCCCAGCAGATAGATACTGTAGGCAGCGTATAATATTATGTATACTGTTTCCCTCTGGCGGGATGACGGTGATCATGTAACAGAGACAGCAGATCCAGGAAACAATTTTGCGCAAGCCTGCTGTAACGCTTAGCTGCGTATTAATTAGAACTACTACCCCCAGCAGATAGATACTGTAGGCAGCGTATAATATTATGTATACTCTTTCCCTCTGGCGGGATGACAGCGCTGATGTAACAGAGACAGCAGATCCAGGAAACAATTTTGCGCAAGCCTGCTGTAACGCTTAGCTGCGTATTAATTAGGACTACTACCCCCAGCAGACACACAGTAAACTGAAGACGGTCACAGGCAGCCCAAATATAGTATTTTTCCCCAATTTTTTGGAAAAGGCCCACTGCCTATATAGCCTGAATATCTCTTTCCCTGCCTCACCAGTACTGGCCCTATACTCTGTACAATGACTGCAAACTGCGGACGCAATGCTCTGCACAGCCGATATACAAAAAAAAAAAATTGTGCAACACTGCTAAAAGCAGCCTCAACAGTACTGCACACGGTCAGATGTGGCCCTAAGAAGGACCGTTGGGGTTCTTGAAGCCTAAAATAACTCCTAACGCTCTCCCTATAGCAACTCCGGCACCAGCAGCACTTTCCCTGATCTCTGTGGCGAGCCGCGGGAGGGGCCGATTTATATACTCGGGTGACACCTGATCTCGCCAGCCACTCACTGCAGGGGGGTGGTATAGGGCTTGAACGTCGCAGGGGGAAGTTGTAATGCCTTCCATGTCTTTCTATTGGCCAGAAAAGCGCGCTAACGTCTCAGAGATGAAAGTAAAAGTAACTCGAACATCGCGTGGTACTCGTCACGAGTAACGAGCATCTCAAACACGCTAATACTCGAATGAGTATCAAGCTCGGACAAGTACGTTCACTCATCTCTATTAAGTACAGTCCTCAGGATGACCCTGCTAATAAAGTCAAATACTGTAAAAAGCAACCTTAACCCCTTAGTGACGAAGCCTGTGTGCACCTTGATGACCAACTCATTTCTCAGTTTTTATCATCGTCACATTCCTATAGCCATAACTTTTACATTTTCCTGTAGACATGGACACATGAGGGCTTGTTTTATTTGAGGACAAGTTGTATTTTTTAATGGCATAATTTATGGGAACCTATAACAAATTGTAGAGCTTTTATTAATTTTTTTAGGGATTGGGGATTCCCACTACTGCCGCATGCCCCATTGAAAGCAATAGGATGCAGGCAACCCCTGCAGGGATTTTCAGGGAAGGGCTTTAAATATACGCCTTTCCCTGAAAATCATCTCTAGCTGGTGTAAAAACACATTAGCTCTACGCCGCTTCGGTGTGTCTTCTCACTGGCTCCCTGGCACTTTTCTGAAGCTTCTTCTCCTGCTGGGGATTTAAAAATCCCAGCCTCCTGAAAGGGCTGTGTCTGATTGGCTGAGCGCTGAGCCTGATTGGCTGAGCACTGTGACCAATCAAAGTCAGTATTCAGCTGTCATTCAATGAATGGCTGAGTGGTGCCTGTGATTGGCTGAGCGCTCAGCCAATCAGAGAGTGAAAAACGATCAGTGTTTAAACTGTATGATAAGTGCACGAGCCGGTGCTGATTTGTATGCCAACTGAAACTAAACGACGAACGAGAAGCGCACAATTCCCCTTCAGCATTGTTAGTGGCGCATGTTTAAACTCAACGATTATTGCTCACTTGTTTGAACAATCTTCTGAACGATAATTGTTCCGTGTAACTACAGCATTACTCTGCTCAGTCACAAAGCATGGTGCAATAAGCTCTTGGACTCCCCCTAGTGCTGGCTGTGGGTAGCCAGAATTTTGTCATTTAACTCTATGCTTATATAGGCATTTTGCAGTTCTGTAGGAGAATAATAGAGCAGGTAGGATTGTATATTAAGTTATTAATCAGCGCAGATTGTGGGACCTGAAAACTGCATGGTGTTAAAATATGAACATTGACTTTAAAGTGCTCAGTAGAATACTAAAAACATGAATAAATCCTATTCTAAGTTTGGCTGTTAACACAGCAACATATCTATTCTAGCTTTATCCTGAAGGATTTGGATTGAATTTTTTACTCAATCTCATTTCAAACAAGTATTTTCTTCTCTTCTTTTGCCAACAAACCATGAGGATGTCGGGGATTCATTGATTTCTCAAGGAGTAGCTCACATGAGAAAGTTATGATAGAAATGTGAAAACTGTAAAATCACTTAAGCAGAACTACAAGTCAAGTGTAGTTTGGCAGCCTGTAGCCTCCAGATATCTTTCAGGCTTCAAGAATGGCTGTCAGTAAGATTGCGATATCACGAACAGCGTAATTATAGCAATATTATAAAATCCTATAACTGCTGCATATGCATTCTCCACGATGTCATATAATTCAGTTCTAATATATATTTCATAGTTATAGTCATCATAGTCCAATAAAATCTACTGAGGTCCAATCAGCTCACCTTATAGGTATTGATATACATACTATGTAATATATATCATTGGCCTCTGTATATCTTTGATTACACTGCCATGGCTCTAACTTTGTAGCCCAGTCTGTTTGGATATGCTGTATGGAAAAATGTCTATTTTATGTTCACAGCACTAGTACTATTCATTGGCTGTGTCTGGTATTGCAGCATAGCTCCATTCAGGTGAATGAGGCAGAGCTGTACATAGACAATTGTGACAAGTTTTTGGAAAACAAAGCTGATCCTTTTTTTCTAATCTCATTTTCCCTTTAATGGGGCACTAACTTTTCAAACTATTTATGCTAATCTACTAGTTTGTGTTAGTCTCATCATTTCTGTTATATACTTGCATTAAAAATGTTGTTGCTTTACTACTGTTAGTCACATTTGAAGTGACTGCCACTAGAGGTCTTCCTTCCAGTTTCTGTGCAATCCACTGTTTGTTGTTAGGTACAGAGCTTCTTATTAACAAGAACATGGACATTTCTATAGCAACAGTGGCAGGGCTGTCTTCACAGGTTCCTCCCCTGCATTTACAGGCTGCAGGCTGACAGATATGCAGACACGGTGATAATCTCCACAGTGTCTTCCTCTCTTGTTGCTACAGCATGTGGATGTGTGTCTGTGTACACACTTTACACACACACATTATATGGGGTTTAGTAATTATTTGGCCAGAATATCTCTTTAAATGCCTGATTATCCTGGAAAAGTAGAGGGGTGAGTGTTTAGATATTGCTTTCTTGCTGACTGGACCAGAGACAGTGCAATGTAGCATGGAAAGTAAGGGCAAAGAAATCAGGACATGAACTACTGGCAGAATGCTAAGTTTGCTATACTCCCTCTCCCTTAAAGTGGATTGCAAGCAGCAGAGCAACAGAAAAATAGGGGAAATCGCCTTAAAATCAGAACTTACAGAAATTAAATGGGGTGCAAAACCGCAGTAAATGAGAGAGTATGGAGAAGTTTGGGTATTATGGAAAATGTGTTGAAAACTCAGGTGTGCTTTAAGTAATGTCAGCTTATGGCAAAGCACTGGTGCGATTGTAGCTATAGGTAAAAACTAAGGGCTCTTTTACAATCACTACTGGAACTACTTATGGGGGACACTATTACTACTAGGGCTACTTACAGACGTGCTATTACGACTGAGGCCACTATGAAGGTTACTTTTATTACTAGGGCCACTAACAGGGGTGCTTTTACTGCTGGGGTCACTATGACGGGGACACGATTACTTCTATGGCCACTAATAAAGGCTCTATTACCACTGGGCCTACTAACAGGGTACTATTACTACTGGGGCCACTAACTGGGTCACTATTACTACTGGGGCCGCTAAAAGATGCACTATTCATACTGGGACCACTAAAGGGGACACTATTACAATTGTGGCTACTATCGGGTTCGGCATTACTACTGGAGCCACTAACAGGGGTGCTATTATTACTGGGGCCACTAACAGGGTCACTATAGTGGGACCATTAAGGTGGTTACTGTTACTATTGAACCCACTAAAGCGGACACTATTATTATTGCAGCTACTGCTGGTACTATTACTAGAGGTGGACTGCCCATTAAACCCACTGGTAAAATTCTCGATAGGCTGGATGAGTTCTGGGGCCAGTGTAAGGGCTTTTTCACACGAGTGTATATCAGACCGGCATTTTCACGGTCGGCGGATATACACTATGATCTGATGCATTGGATTCCAATGCATCAGATCACATGGCGGTATTCCTGCGACGTAAAAGCACCCGGCCGGCCAATATAGCAGCGGGCGTTTTTACATCAGGCCCAAAAGATAGTCCTGGAACTATCTTTTGGGCCGGAATACGTCCACCGTTGCATGGGCTCCTATGGGAGCCCATGACAGCGGTCGGAGAAGGGAGGTGGGGGGGAGTTTAGCAGCATGACTGCTAAACTCCAACCCCCCTCTCTCCACCCCCCCGAGCTGATTGCAAAGGAAGGGGGCAGGACGGGGTGGAGCTAAGCGCTGCCCCATCCTGCCTCCTCGCATTGCTGGCTGCTGACAAGGGGTGGGAGATTAGCTCTACCCCCACCCCCTCCCATTGCAAACAGCCAGAGAGGAGGAGAGAAGAGATGAGCCGGCGAGGGGGAGGGAAGGGGAAGGGCCAACGGCATGGTGGTCTCAGTGTATATGTGCTGGGGACCATGGCATCTGAACAGGCGCACAAAGGTTAGATTTGTGCATCCATTGACGAGTTTTTACGCCTCGGATGGTAGCATATATCGGCCGGCCGTGAAAACAGTGGGCGATATACGCTTTTGTGAAAGAGCCCTAAGGGAGGAATTTCTTTGGTGGAATGTGAAAACCCAAAAAGTTATACTCACCTGTGCTAGTGTGCTGCTCCTGCTGTCCCTGGCGCCTGTAGTGTCCATACAGCTTACCCAGTGAGCTTTGGGTACATGCCATCAGTTAGCGGGTAAGCTGAGCAAGTGCAGCCTGCAGAGGCTGGGGACGGGAGGAGCAGCATGCAGGCACAGGTGAGTATAACTTTTTAGTTTTTTTTACTATATCTAAAGGGCATCCCTATTGAGGAGGGGGTCTGCGGCATATGAGGGGCATCGTTATTGAGGAGGCTGGTCTGTGAGGGGCTTTATTACTGAGTGAGGGAATATATTGGGCATTATTACAGAGTGGGGGCCTGTGAGATGCAATATTACTGAGTGTGGGCCTGTGAAGGGCATTTTTACTGAGTGGTGGGCCAACATGAACCATAATGTCTGAGTAGAGGCCTATATGGAGCATTACTACTGAGTGGAGGCCTTTAGGGTCCATAATTACTGGGTGGGGGCCTGTGAGGGGCATTATTACTGAATGGCAGCCTATATGGAGCCTTACTACTGAGTGGGGTCCTATATGGGGAATTATTGCTGGGTAGGTGCCAATGAGGGGCCTTTTTACTGGATGGGGGTCTATAAGAGAGATTATTACTGAGTGGGGCAATTTAACTGTGTGTTGGACATGAAAAATGGCACTTACTATGTGGGACCTACAAGGAGCACAAAAGAGAGATACTATTACTGTGTGCATAACCTCAAGTGGCGTTACTACTATCTGAGGTAGTATGGATGGGGAGATTATATAGAAGTTTGGAAAATGAAGCTAGATCCCTGGAAAATTGAGAAGTCAAAGATGTCTGCGTCTAATGCTGCAGAGACAAGCTGTGACCAGGAGAAGTAATTATTATGGTCTGGGCCAGATGAAGAAAAATGAAAAGTGAACATCTCCAGTCAGAGGAGGCGTCACCTGTGATCACTGGATATAATGGTACTATAATCATTTATACGGCCTGTAAAGTGCCTGTATAGATCTAGTAAATACAGCTATATGGTCACTGTGCACGTGTGGGCGGGAGTGGATTCGGCCTTTGTGCAGTGTTTTTTTCAGCAACACTGCAGTGGTAAGATGTGGTCATGGTGTGGGTATTATTTGGCCCTCACATAGTTTTATTATTGGTAATATTGATATTTGTAGTGGGCTTTATTCAGTGACTATATGGTAGTAATATGTAATCATAGTGTGGCGGTATAATTTGGCCTTACATAGTGGTATTTTTGGTAATGTTGGCCTCGGTATAGTGGGTCTTTATTAAGTAACAGTATGGAGGTAATTATATGGGCCATGATGATTATAGTGATACTGCGTGTATGGCTTATTTTTCTTCACTTCTACAAATTAAAAAAAAAGGTTTTTTTTAAAATAAACTTTATTAACATTTATTCATTTTTTTTATTTAGACCCACAATGTGATTTTTTTTTTGTATACTCAGTACAGCAAAGAATTATTCCATGTAGGTCTAAAACTGCAAAGCAATCTACTAGGTTGTGCTGAAGGATCGGCCTAATAGTCATACAGCTGTGGCATGCCTGGTGGGCTTTCCTAGTCCTCTGGCTGCCATCATTACCCTTTGGCATTCTGCAATTGCATTAGGGTCGGTGGGGACAGAGGGAGCTCTCTTTCTTTGTCCAATCCCCTAGATACCATTGACTGTGCCTTCTAGGGAGTTAAATGACAGGGATCAGAGTTTTTCTGATCCTTACCATTACAGTCAGTACAGCGATCATGCGGGTGCTGAACACATGGCATAAATGTCTGTCATTGCAGCTAAAGTCAAGCCATTCTATGATGCTCATTAACGTCATGGAGGCTTAGCAAGTTAGAAATAGGCGGCACCTTAATGTTATACATCTCCAGTTCTGGCATGTTCTGTTCTTCGTAGTAAATCTACTGTGGCAAACTATGCATGCTTCTACCACCTTGGTGGCTACAGCAGGCAATTTGCTGACCCCTGCCTACTTTTGTTCGCCTAACTTGCTGCTGGTTTGGGCCTACCTACAACAAAGGGCCACTTTGCTATTTTTTTCCAGGGTGAGATTGATTTTCCAATCTGCTCCTGACTCTTACTCTATTACTTAAAGTTTCAATGGTTCAAGTATGTGTTGGGTACACATGTGTATGTGTATGTATATATATATATATATATATATATATATATATATATATATATATATATATATATATATATATATACACATATATATATGGCCTCCTTCACGTGGGTGACAAAGTATGCGTTGCGACAGAAATTATTTATTTTTTTGTTTTGTTTTTTACCGCAGCCAGGACTTATTTTTAGGGTAGGGCTTATATCTCAAGCCCCTCTCCCAAAGAAAAATCCTTACATGTGGTGCTATAAAGTCACATGACTTTGCAGCACCACTTGCGACTCTGTCGACCTACAAAAACGCAGCGATATTGCATGGACCACTGATGCAATATCCCTGCGATTTTCCTCACGGTGATATTGTGTGAAGGAGGCCTAAAGGCTGAGCCCTTTTTGTCTGACCCTAGACAACCCCATTCTAAGCTGCCAAGAGAATTTATAGAAAATCTGTAGAAACAATGTTGCATAAAAGTCTCTAATTTAGTGAAAACCAAACAATCCGAAATATTAGTGACTATAACCTGACTATTTTGCATCGGTGTACGATATAGGTGTTATTATACTCCGATCATAACTGTGGTGTGGTTTTCACGCCTGAGTATCCATACTCATACAGTAATTCCCACACAATCATTTACCTTGGCGCACAAAAAGCTATGATTAAAAAAGTCATTTCAACACCAGGGCTTAGGCACATTCATCATCCGCGGCGCAGTAACACGGCCCCACCACTTCTAGACTTCTCAGTTACAAATCATAAATTGGGGCAGCCCAGAGACCCGCTAGAAAGCTAACTCACTGAATTCACCGTGTCCGGGCTCCTGTAGAGATCTAATTTTCTTGAAAAATGTGTGTTTGTCACTGGAGAAATAAAACATAACCTTTTTTTCATCACAAGGCAGATACAATTTAAGGGTGTATGAAATGAAAACCCCAGGAAAAAAAATTGGCAGTCAGACTAGAAGAGATTTTATTTTCAGGTTTCTTGGATTTCAGGTGAAAAGTATTGTAGAATACATTCCCTGGTGATGAGATTTATGGACACACATGTTATAAGTACATGACAAAGAAGCTTCATTTAGATTCTTATCTATGGCAACTTTAACCCATATTTAAGGTAAATAACAAGTAGGTGCCTAGACTGCAGCAATTCATTACTGGATGCTGGCACTGAATATGAGGAGATCTGGTGGTGCAAATAGGCAGCATCTGGAACAAAAGGAGGGTTTAATGGGTGAAGACTACAGATGAGCGAACGTACTCGTCCAAGCTTGATGCTCGTTCGAGTATTAGCGTGTTCGAGATGCTCGTTACTCGTAACGAGTACCACGCGATGTTCGGGTTACTTTCACTTTCATCTCTGAGACGTTAGCGCGCTTTTCTGGCCAATAGAAAGACAGGGAAGGCATTACAACTTCCCCCTGCGACGTTCAAGCCCTATACCACCCCCCTGCAGTGAGTGGCTGGCGAGATCAGGTGTCACCCGAGTATATAAATCGGCCCCTCCCGCAGCTCGCCACAGATGCATTCTGACAGAGATCAGGGAAAGTGCTGCTGATGCTGGAGCTGCTATAGGGAGAGTATTAGGAGTGATTTTAGGCTTCAAGAACCCCAACGGTCCTTCTTAGGGCCACATCTGACCGTGTGCAGTACTGTTTAGGCTGCTTTTTGCAGTGTTGCACCTTTTTTTTTTTTTTTGTATATCGGCCGTGCAGAGCATTGCGTCCTTAGTCTGCAGTAATTTTACATAGTATAGGGCCAGTAGTGCTGAGGCAGGGACAGTGAAAAATGTGAAAGACATATACTGTCTGTATAGGCAGTGGGCTTTTCCAAAAAAATTTGGGACAAAAAAATATATTTGGGCTGCCTGTGACCGTCCTGACTGTACTGCGTCTCTGCTGGGGGTAGTAGTCCTAATTAATTCGCAGCCAGCTAAGTGTTACAGTGGGCTTGTGCAAAATTCTTTCCTGGCTCTGCGTTGCCCGTTACATCATTGCTGTCATCCTGTCCAGAGGGAAACAGTCTGCACTGCAGTAATTTTACATAGTATAGGGCCAGTAGTGCTGAGGCAGGGACAGTGAAAAATGTGAAAGACATATACTGTCTATATAGGCAGTGGGCTTTTCCAAAAAAATTTGGGGAAAAAAAAATATTTGGGCTGCCTGTGACCGTCCTGACTGTACTGCGTCTCTGCTGGGGGTAGTAGTCCTAATTAATACGCAGCCAGCTAAGTGTTACAGCGGGCTTGCGCAAAATTCTTTCCTGGCTCTGCTGTGCGTTCCGTAAGGGAAGTCAGCCTCCAACCACAGGCCAATAAGCGGCACATTTAATTACAGCCTTCTGTTTCTGCACTACTGGTAATACACCATGCTGAGGGGTAGGGGTAGGCCTAGAGGACGTGGACGCGGGCGAGGACGCGGAGGCCCAAGTCAGGGTGTGGGCACAGGCCGAGCTCCTGATCCAGGTGTATCGCAGCCGACTGCTGCGGGATTAGGAGAAAGGCATGTTTCTGGCGTCCTCACATTCATCTCACAATTAATGGGTCCACGCAGTAGACCTTTATTAGAAAATGAGCAGCGTGAGCAGGTCCTGTCGTGGATGGCAGAAAGTGCATCCAGCAATCTATCGACCATCCAGAGTTCTGCGCCGTCCACTGCTGCAACTCTGAATCCTCTGGCTGCTGCTCCTCCTTCCTCCCAGCCTCCTCACTCCATTACAATGACACATTCTGAGGAGCAGGCAGACTCCCAGGAACTGTTCTCGGGTCCCTGCCCAGAATGGGCAGCAATGGTTCCTCTCCCACCGGAGGAGTTTGTCGTGACCGATGCCCAACCTTTGGAAAGTTCCTGGGGTCCGGGGGATGAGGCTGGGGACTTCCGGCAACTGTCTCAAGAGTTTTCAGTGGGTGAGGAGGACGATGACGATGAAACACAGTTGTCTATCACTCAGGTAGTAGTAATTGGAGTAAGTCCGAGGGAGGAGCGCACAGAGGATTAGGAGGAAGAGCAGCAGGACGATGAGGTGACTGACCCCACCTGGTTTGCTAAGCCTACTGAGGACAGGTCTTCAGAGGGGGAGGCAAGTGCAGCAGCAGGGCAGGTTGGAAGAGCCAGTGCGGTGGCCAGGGGTAGAGGCAGGGCCAGACCGAATAATCCACCAACTGTTTCCCAAAGCGCCCCCTCGCGCCATGCCACCCTGCAGAGGCCGAGGTGCTCAAAGGTCTGGCAGTTTTTCACTGAGAGTGCAGACGACCGACAAACAGTGGTGTGCAACCTTTGTCGCGCCAAGATCAGTCGGGGAGCCACCACCACCAGCCTCACCACCACCAGCATGCGCAGACATATGATGGCCAAGCACCCCACAAGGTGGGACGAAGGCCGTTCACCGCCTCCGGTTTGCACCACTGCCTCTCCCCCTATGCCCCAACCTGCCACTGAGATCCAACCCCTCCGCTCAGGACACAGGCACTACCGTCTCCTGGCCTGCACCCACATCCTCACCTCCGCTGTCCTCGGCCCCATCCACCAATGTCTCTCAGCGCAGCTTCCAAGCGTCGCTAGCGCAAGTATTTGAGCGCAAGCGCAAGTATGCCGCCACGCACACGCACGCTCAAGCGTTAAACGTGCACATAGCCAAATTGATCAGCCTGGAGATGCTGCCGTATAGGCTTGTGGAAACGGAGGCTTTCAAAAGCATGATGGCGGCGGCCCCGCGCTACTCGGTTCCCAGTCGCCACTACTTTTCCCGATGTGCCGTCCCAGCCCACGACCACGTCTCCCGCAGCATTGTACGTGCCCTCACCAACGCGGTTACTGCCAAGGTCCACTTAACAACGGACACGTGGACAAGCACAG